>NW_024352783.1:9420582-9443244 GCF_902729225.1 Pteropus medius
TTTTTTTGCCATCAATGAGCCCTGGTTGCTTAGCCATCCTCTCATTTGTTGGGCTCAACAGAATTTTTCCCAAATACACATCTTTGCTCTCCCCTTCCACCTAACTTATTTCCTTAGGAGCATACTACCGGGTCAAAGTTATGAATGGTTTTACTCCTTTCCTACTGAATGCCTTTTTTCTTTTTATTATGGAAAATATCAAACATAATCAAAAGGAGAAAGATTGCTGTGATGAACTCTCATTTTTTATCAGCAAGTTTCAACAATTATCCAAACTCATGGCAGCTTTAGTTCATCTACGGTGCCATGCACTTCTATCCTAGTTTATTTTTTAATAAACCCCAGACATCATATAATTTCATCTATAAATATCCAAGTGTGTATTTCTAAAGGATAAGGAATCCTTTAAAAAGTATAACCACAGCTTCATTATCACATCTAAAAAATTAATTGTAATTCTTAATATGATAAAATATCTAGTCATCTAACTAAAGTTTAAGATTTCCAGTGTTTTCTGTGGCCATCCTCAGGAGGCTGGTTGTTTGTACCATTGTGTTCTCTAGGGATGGTTTCATTAGCACATCATCCCTAGGTTGGGAATTCTTTACAGAGAAGGGTGCTCTACCTGCAGGTCCTGGCCTCAGAGAGGGAAGGAGAGAGGGAGGACTCTATCTTGGGCCTCTGCTACTTGCCCTCTGTGGTTTATGCTGCAGGAGGTAGTGGATACTGTCCACTCATTACTCAGATTTCCTTGGGTAAACCTGGCTGTGCCAGTATATCCACACACTGTTTGACTTGGTGCAACATATGGAAAATATCACACTCCTCCCTTTTGATTCCACTTCATTGAAGAATGAAGTATCATGATGCTGTTTCTTCAGTGCTGAAGAAGCTGGATAGAAACTATGGTTTTTCTACAGTAAAAATACCAAGATGCTAGGAAAATGTGCATTCCCACTGGATTTTAATAATCTTATTTGCATGTTTACCTTGGCAAGTTTTGTTTGGTATTGTTCAAGGTGGCCCAGCTAGAACTACTGTTTAAAGTCACATTGTCATTAATAAGTTATACAACCTGCGTATGATAAGTCTATTAGCTCCAAATATTGTACAAGTAGAAATATATGCTTGTGTTGGGTCTCTTTTTCCTATTTAAATATGGTTGCATTTAAATGTAATCTCCCTGTTTGCTCTTGCTGTTGATATTCCTAATCTTTCTGTTGATGGATAGGAGTAAATTCCCAGATGATTCACAACTCTGTTGTTTGTGGCTTTGGAATGCAAATCACATATGTATATTACATCTGCATCTCCCCCTGCGGCAGCCTGGACTGGCTCTCAGTTTAGTCCTCTTTGATTAGCTGGCTACTCTATCAGGTGGCAAAAAAACAAATCATGGGTGTAACCCACACCAGGACAAGGAGGAGTTAATAGTAAAGCCTGGTTAGGATAAAAATGCATTTTCAAAGATATTGGGGTTAGAAGGCTTTCATCCTTATGGAAAATAGTCTTTATAGTCAAAAGGTTTGCTTATGTTCAGTACAGCCTTATGGCCTATGCCTAGCTATTTTTGATGAAAGAATTAAATAACTGGATTTTAGCTTTGATTTTGAGTTTTCTATTTTATTCCTGGTTTTTATAATATAATATACCCTTTCCTTCTTAATAAAACAATAACAAATTTTTAAGGATTTGCCTCTAAAACAAATACTTCGACACATTGATTATTTTCACTTTTTTATATTTCTCTTCCAGGTATTATCCATATGCATCCTTTTTTTTTTAAAAAAAAGACAGTTTTAGGTCTTGTTTGTTTTTACATCATTACAAAATGTTTCTATATGTTTTAATAATGATAATTTATAATGGCTATATAATATTCAGTTGAGTTGATATCTATACCATAATTTACTTAGGCATCGCTTTTCTATTTCATATTTGAGAAGTTTTAAGAATTTTAAATAATACTATATTGAACATGTATATAGTTTTTCCCCTTTTTTAAATAGCTTTATCGAGATGTAATTCGTCCATTTAAAGTGTAGTATATTCACGGAGTTATGCAACCATCACTACAGTCAATTTTAGAACATTTTTATCACCCCATACTCATTAGCAATCACCTGACCCTAGGCAACCACTAATCTACTTTGTCTCTATAGATTTGTCTAATCTGGACATTTTCTATCAATAGAATCATAAACCTGTGATCTTTTTTTCCCATTTAAAATATTGTGATAAAATATACATAACAAAAATTACCATTTTAGCTATTTTTAAGTGTATAGTTCAGTGGCATTAAGTACATCCAAAAGTTGTACAACCATCACCACTATCCACCTCTGGAACTTTTTCGTCTTCCCAAACTGAAATTCCTCACCCATTCAACACTAATTCCCAATTCTCTTCCCCCAGCCCCTGTCAAGACCCTTCTACTTTCTGTCACTATGAATCTGACTACTTTGTATACCTAGCATAAGTACAGTCATACAGTACTTGTCCTTTTGTGTTTGGCTGGTTTCACTTGGCATATGTTTTCAAAGTTCATCCATGTTGCCACATGTGTCAGAATTTCACTCCTTTTTATTGCCAAATACTATTCCATTGTATGGATGTACCATATTTTGTTTATCTATTCATTAGTTGATGGACATTTGGTTGTTTCAACTTTTTCGCTATTAGAATAATGCTGCTACAAGCATTCGTGTACAAGTTTTTGTGTGGACATATGTTTTCATGTCTCTTGGGTATGTATACCTGTGAATGGAATTGCCGGGTTGGGTAATTTTTTTCTTAGCAAGAATTTTTTAAGCTGAGTTCCAAAGAAATTATTAAGTTAAAGGATAAGAACCTTTTATGGCATGACATTTGATATCTATTGCCCAAGTTGTTTTTTCAAAGGGTTCTTAATGTATGCTACCTTCAATAATGCAATGTTCTGGTTTCACTGTAACCCTCCCAGCAGTGGGTATTATTATTATTTTTTTAAGTATTAAGAATAAGAATTTAACTTCGTTGTTTTAACGTGGGTGTTTTTTATTATTATTTGCTATTCTTTCTAAGACTTGGCCTCTGGATGGGAAAACCAGCTAATATTTGAGTCTTACTCTGATGGGCTGCTTTTGACTGCTCCCCACAAATGCCTTTGAATACTACAAAGGCTATGATGGTGGCAAGGAGAGTGTTTCTCTTTACCTAGTTCTGAAAGACAGATCTTGGCAGGAGTTAGTCAAAGCATTCTGGCTTTGCTGAGCACAGCAGGTATGAGCCCTGGGGAACTTTTGGAATGTTTTCTCCAGGCTTGGAATTTTATAATTGCTCTTTGAGGCAGAAAGGAGACCTTCTTTTTTAGACTGGTTCATGGTGATGCCTGTGATCCCTGGCTGGTCTGGTAGGCTGATTGGTGCCTGATAAACAGCCCGGTGATGGTCTCGTCTGCCCACACTCTAGGAGGGACTTAGGGTAGCCTCTGCATTCTCTGTCTGAAGGCTGTTGTAAAAGCCTTGGAGACAGTCATCTTCCCTTTTGCCTTCCCCACGTGAATTCAGTCTTTCTGGAGGCCCAGTCCACATATGCATGTGTCAAGAATTGTAGTTCATATTTATTGCACACTCACCATGTGCCAGATTTCCTGTTTTGTGCTTTATAGCACTAATTCATTTTATCTTTTTAACCATTTTGTTGAGGAGATATGACTATTTTGCCTATTTTATAGATGACTAAACTGAAATTCAGAGGTTAAGAAATCTGCCCAGGGTCAAATGACCTAGGACTGACCCCTAGTGCATCAAATTCAAAACCATGCCCTTGACCAAGTGCTGTCCTGTCTCCCTTTTTCACTGAGCACCTTTGATAACCTGCCCCTGCTTCCTGCTTGTCGTCTCTGCACTCCAGTACAGCCCTCACGCTGTTGCCAGAGTGATCTGTCTCAAACATAAATACTGTTGTCACTCCTGTTGGAAAGCCCCTTCCATTGGCTCCTGCAGAAAACCCGACTCCTTACAGAAAATGAAAGGACTCTCCCCAGCTGGCCTCCTCTCACTGCTTCCCTTCACCATACCCTAGCATTTCCATCTCAGCCCTGGCAGGCCCTCAGATCTCTGCTTAGCCAGTTCCTACTGCCTGTGAGGCTCCTCTCCTCCTCCTCCAAATTGCTGCTCTTCCATTTTACCGGGTCCTTCCTTAGCTTTTATAAACCCTTCCCCTCCCTCTCTTCAGCATGATTAACTATTCCTCTGTCATCTGTTGGCCCTTGAGTCTTTTTTTTTTTTTTTTACACCGTACACTCCTACTATAACACTCATCACATTGTGTACTAGCTGCTTGTTTGCAGTTCTCCTGCCTGGGACCTCCTTAAGGGCAGAGCTCCGTTTTGCTTATTTTTCTGTTCCACCCTAGCACAATGCCTGGCAGGGGCGGCGTCTCAGTTAAAGTTTTAAACTGAACTGAGAAGCCTTTGGATGGCCTTTCCTGTTTCCCCACCCCAAGCACTGGCATTCAAGTCTCCTCTGAGTATGTATGTCTCTGTAATCAGGAGCTGCTGGAACAAGGGCTGGTGCTAGGGCAGTGCACAGTTAAATTTGTAGACACACCTCATCTCTTCTCTCAGAGTGCACATGAGCAAGGTGAACAGCCTCCAAAGAGGCACTCTGGGGAAAGAAGAAAATTGGCAGCATAACCACTTTGCTTTAATGCAGCTCTAACCTGAGCATGAGCTCCCAGGGGACCTTTTATCTTCCCAGTCAACTGGCCCACCTACCTGGCTGTTAGAGAGCAACCGCTGGGTTGGGACAACCCACTGGCACCATTCTCCTGGCCTGGGCCTGGCTCATGCAGGGGCCCCTCCTCCTCCAGGTGCCCATTGTCATCCCAGCCCTAAATCTGTGTCTCTCCCCAACTCCTCTCTCACATACTTATTTACTCCACACATAAAATATTCCATTAAGTACAAAAATGGGAATACATCAAACAAGTGGCTCTGCTTGTAGAGAACACACCCCAAATGCATTTTAAATTCGTGGATTCCCCTCAAGGGAATTCCAGTTAAAAAAGGACTTGGATCAGCAGCCTCGGGCCTGTGTGGCTAACAAGCTTCTATTTTCTCTGTTGTTTGGCTGTCCTGAAGGGCTTCTTTGTTTGGGGAGTGGGAGGATGTGGTGTCCTAATTTGGCTGGGTGGAATTGTGGCTCACACAGAACTGCCCTGTGGAACTGAGTGCTCCAGACCAGAGAATAAGTTAAGTAGTGATTTTGTGAGTTTGTTGGTCTTTAAAGAAAATAGAAAATTAAAAAGAGGGGAGGTCAAGAAGCTGCCAGTGGAGAGTGAGCAGCAACACTATGTTATTCCCTTCTCCCCCCACACGCCTTATTTCCAGAGGTCCAGGAAATGTGACATCTGTTTTGAGTAACTTATGGGGAATCTTCTTACTAGATGGTCTCTGAGATGTTGGCTTTTTGACATTTATATTCCTCAAGAAATTGTGCTGTGGCTGTTTCTTCATCTTGCAGGTAGGCCAACTCCTTTGGGGGCTTCATTCCAGAATGGAAGCCCCTGTGCTTCTGAGCATGGAGCTCTCTGGCTCAGAAACCCAGAAATCAGAAAAGCTGGAGGTATTTGCAAGATCCGAGGGCATTGAATCTGCTGGGCATAGCTCATGGGTGGCTATTTACCTGTAGGTGGCAGTGGTGACACAGGAATGCTTAAGGCGGGAGCTGAGGGGAGTGCTGGCAGAACCCTTTTCAGAAAAGCTGTAGTAATAATAAAACTAATAGTGATGATTATGGCCTGTGAAGCAATGTTACTCTGTGTTAGTGGCTTTGTCAAGTGCTTTATGTGTGTTATTGAATTTACTCTCACAACTGTGTGTAAGAAAAGTGCTATTATTAGTGCATTTTACAGATGACAGAAAGGCTTAGAGAGGTCAAGTTACTGGCCTGGGGTCATACAATAATTGGCAGAACTAGGACCAACCAAAGTCTGAGTTCAAACCCCCCTGCTCATACTTTCCACTGTGATGCCCATTTCTCCGGCTTCTGAGTCCAAAAGGAAAATGCAGAGACAGCTAGGAACCCGTTTCTGATCTCACCAGACTGCCCAATGCCTGTTACCCAGGGGCTTCAGAGGGCTTACACTCATCATTTCACTTCTAAAAGAGCTCTTGTCAGCATAAGGTTGGGCACTTCTGAGGAAATGAAGATGTCCTGCCTTCATGCAGCTTCAAGTTTAGATATGGAATATACTCATGGCTCATTAAGCCAAAAAGGTTGGAAGAACCTCTCAGAACAAGCTTAGTCCTAGCATGGACTATACTTTCAGGTACCGATGCCTATCAGAAGGCATCACTTAGGGATGGTATCAAAGGAGGCTCTGGAGAAGAGATAGGATTGGAACTAAGCATGGGCAGGTAGGCTGGAGTGAAGGCTTTCCAACCAGAAAGAAGTCTGAGGTTATTTCCTCAGGTCTAGAAACAGAGAGACAGGCCCCTTGGCCTGCAGAGTCTTCCAGATCCTGACACGGTTCCCGCTTTCACCTTCCATCAGATAACCTATTTTTCTGTAGAATAAGGACTCAGATACATCTTTTCTTCAGCTTTGTTTACTTTCACAGTGTATGATGAGGTTTTGTAAAAGTATACGTAAGCCTAGGGATACCTACTTTCATCACTTCTATTCAACACGGTATTGGAAGTTCTAGCCAGAGCAATTAAGGAGGAAAAAGAAAGAAATGGCATCCAAATGGGAAAGGAAGGAGTAAAATTATCTTTGTTTGTTGGTGACATGACCTTATATGTAGAAAACCCTAAACATTTTATGGGGGAAAAAAAAACTGTTAGAACTAATAAATCCAGCAAAATTGCAAGATACAAAATCAACACTCAAAAATCAGCTGTGTTTGTATAAACTAACAATGAACAATCCAAAAAGGAAATTAAGAAAACAATTCCAATAGCATCTAAAAGAATAAAATCCCTAGGAATTAACCAAGGAGGTAAAAGACTTATATACCGAAAGCTACAACACATTGCTGAAAGAAATTAAAGAAGACATAAATAAATGGAAAGACATCCCATATTTTTGGATTGGAAGGCTTATTATTTTTAAGATGACAATACTACTCACAGTGATTTATAGATTCAATGCAATCCCAATCCAAGTCCCACCAACGTTTTTTTGCAGAAATAGAAAAAGCCATTCTAAAATTCACATGGAATCTCAAGAGACTCCAAATAGCCAAAACAACCTTGAAAAAGGACAAAGTTGGAGGACTCACACTTCCTGATTTCAAAACTTACAGTAATCAAAATAGTGTGGTATTGGCATAAGGACAGACATATAAACTAATGGAATGGAATAAAGAGCTTGGAAACAAACTCTCCTGTATATGGTCAATTGATTTTTAAGAAGGATGCCAAGACCATTCAAGCAGAAAAGGATAGTCTTTTCAACAAATGGTTCTGGGAAAGCTGCATATCCACATGCAAAAGAATGAAGTTGGACGTTTACCTTAAAATGGTAAATTTTATGTATATTTTACCACAGAATCACCAAAAAAAAAAAAAAAAAAGTATACATAGGCCAACATTCTATCAGAGTATAGTGGGGAAGTATGAGTATGGGGGGACAGGTTGGTATTAGACATTGTTTGGGCTGTTACCTCATTTGACAGGAAACCTACGGCCCAAAAAGAAAAGGGGATAAATAATTCAAGAGCTTGGGATTGTCAGTGGCAGAGCCAGAACTAGAACCAGGGTCATTTGATCTCCCTATCCTCCTCTTGGCCGTGAGCTCCTTGAGGGCTGGAACTAGGTCTGTCTTGCCTTCTACTCTGTCCCCAGTGTCCAGCACTTGGTAGCCATGTAGTTCATTTGTGTCTTTTGGATGACTGTGTGGGCATTCCTTCCCCTAAGTTAGGGTTCTCAGTCCCTGCTGCATGTTAAACCACCTGGGGAGCTTGTAGAGCCTCTCAGTACCTGGGCTTTGTGCCCCAGAGGTTCTGATTGGAAGGTATGAGGTGGGATCCAGGGAAGGATATTTTTTAAAGGCTTTCTGGTGATTCTAACTTGCAGTCAAGGTTGAGAACCACTGCTCTATATCATGCCTTCCTCCAATACTCTCCAGCTGGGAGTGAGGGGCAGAAGCTTAGTAGATTTCTCTGGAACTTCACACAGTCTCTGGCTGGTTCATTCTGGCTTCTCCTGTTGTCCTGTGTGCTCTGCTTACAGAGGCATGTCACAAAGTGTGTGTGGGAGTTGCCATTAATTTCCTCCCAGCTACTCGGCACCAGGGCACAGGTATCAAAGCCATTGTTCTCCTCTCTTCTAGATCAGGCTAGACTGTATCATGACCAACTGCCTATCTGCCTCTCCAGTTATACTGACCTCTTAAGTCAGGGTCTTAACCATCTCACTCTCTTCAGCTCCAGGGATAATGCATGGCACATCTCACCTCAGACCCATGAGTAAATGTCATGGGGACCATGGGGTTTTATTTCACCTTAAAGTTACAGGGAAAGCTGCCTCACTACGCTGTAGGCTGGTCAGATTGTGTTTTGTGTACCTTCTTCTGGGCCTGTTTTCTTCCCTTTAAGAGGAGTGAGGGAGGAGTAGGGACTGCTGTCATAGGAAAGGACATCCTATAAAGTAGGGATGTGTATTTGGAATTCATTCTCTTGTCTCCACAGTGGAAGAGAAGCAGCTGCAATTAACAGTCTTGAAGCATGTTAGGAATCTGAAGCAATAGGCAATAATGGTTTTGTGTAGAATGTTGGGGTTGATTTTTCTTTCCACCTGATGGATAGATGAGAACCTGCCTCACTAGCATATAGTAATCCAGAAGGTTCATCTCACATTATTGGCGCATGATATCAGATGAGCTTCCTGCCCATCCAAACCCTTTTTTCTTTTTTCTCCACATCTGGCACAAAGTAACCCTGAATGCCATTGCTTTGTGCCAGCACCTCTGGGCTCCTACCCACAGCTTTGATGGCTGGAGAGGTAGATAATTTGGCTACCTTGTCTCCATTCTCACGAAAGGGATGTTACTGAATGCAAAATGCTAAAATCAGCCCTCTTTTGCCTTCTGGTGCTGGCTGCTTCTGAAGTCACTATATTTAACATCAAAGTGTAAAAAGCAGCAGCCAAGAAACCAAGCCATGGGGTTGTAAAGCTCCTCCCATCAGGACTGCCTAGGATTTCAGACTGGGAGCAGGCGAGGGGAGGGGGTGCAGAAAAACCATACCGGAGAGAGCACTATCACTACTGTCAGGGATGAGGCTTCAGGGCATCCTGGCCCTCATCCTACACCAGGCTGGAGGCAACTATTCTAAGTGGAGAAAATGTCATGGCAACAGCATCAAGATGACATACTCTCTTGCACTGAATGTTTAATGGGAATCGTGTCTCCCTCTGCCCAGCTTTGCTCTACCCTGCTCAGCCCTACCCAGCCCTTTGCAGCCCTGCTCTGCTGAGCTCTGCTCAGCCCTGCCCATTCCTGTTCTACCCCTGACCAACAGCATATCACCAAGACCTCTGAGAGTTCAGCCCTTTGCAACCAGGGTCACTGGTGTTTTAACCTTTATCCATCCCAAGAGCTGGTTGGTAGGAACGACTTGCCTCATTGCTCCCTGGAATATTGTGTTTCTGCCGTTGCACCAGGATTTATTTTAGGTTTTGACAATTACATGACCAAAGAAATGAGATTAAAGTTTGTTTCCTCTGGCCTGGGGACAGGACCAAGTGAGGGAGCCCTTACTGAGTGGCTGCAGTTCCAGGAGCAATCAGATACAACTTTGTTCCCATTGCTGGGAATTGTTTTATGAGGAGAGAAAAATAAGAACTGGTTTGAACTCCTTCGTCGGTCTTACTTCCCTCATCTGTTTTAGCAGAGCCAAATATCCACAGTTGTGTTTGTGTGGCATTTCCAGAAGAATGAAAGGAAAGAAGCATTCTTTTGGGGTTGGTTCTTTATAATCAAAACAAGTATATATCTTGTAGCTTGAAAACTCAGAATCCCAATAATTGAATAGAATGCGCTGACCCGGAGATAAGTTATCATGCCTTTGAACCTCTTCCTGGTATTCTTAGAGGAAGGAAGAGGGTGAATATAAGGTTAATGGATTCTGCTGCTAAACTGAACTTAGAAATGAGGTTTCATTGATTTAATATTTCCTCTATTAAGCCTCCCAAGACAGTGTCCCTTGTGGCCCTACCTGCCGCGGTCCAGCCACGACAGGATCCAGGGGGCCCCGAAGGTGGGCAAGGCGTCGGCGCGGGAGACAGTCGACTACACAACTCAGAGGCGGTGTGACACTGTTCTGTTTTATTGTGATTTGAGTACAACTTTTATACTTTTTATTTTGGCATTTGATTATACTTTGTAGTTAAGGTAGCAGGGAGTTAAATTTCTGTGGTTAGGCGAAGCAGAAAAATCTTATAGAGTATATTATTATTAATGTTCATGATTAACTAGTACATTTTTCTCTCAATCATTAGAACAGAACTACCTGAAGGAACAATCTAAACTTTTAATTCTTATATCTATTACGTAAGATACAGTTTGATTTAAGTAAAGGTGATAGATAGATGTATTCATAACAGCAAGCATTGGCTTGTGGGCAGACATTGTTCTTCTTTCTGCCTGAAGAAATCTTTTAAATGCTATTTGATTTATGCTATATCTAAAGTTCAAGCTGAACCTTTCTCATAGCTGTTCAAAAGTTTCCTTGGTGCAGTATTGAGGAAAATATTTATAAAAATCAGTTTTACAAAGCTGCTTTCATAAGCTAAGTTTCTGTTCCTTTGTTTTTTAAGCACTAAGGAGGTCCTGACCTAGCCAGCCTTTCTATGAAACTTAAACTACTATAAGGCACATGAATTCCATCTTTATTCACTATACGTATGCTATCTTTATTATAAGCTCCTGTATAAGGCAAAGGAAGATCAGGCAATCTTTTCATACTATTAGCCCCGCTAGGTGGATACCAGAGTTTTCTATTTATCCACTAGGCCACAAAAGGAGGCCCTTCCATAGTAGGCCCAGGCTTATGAGTAAATTTCTTATCCTTTACTAATTTTTCTACGAACTGCATGGGAACAGGAGTATAAACTGGTTCTAGTAATTCAGCTTGTTATACTTTATTCATAACATCTTTAAGAGACGCGTCAAAAGAAATTTCCCTTAATAATTGTTCAAATAAAGGGTTTACGCATTCTGGACACATCAGGGTGACTAGAGCTGATTCCATACGCGGGGAATTTACTATGTTTTCCTCAGAGCCAATTTTGAGGAAATCCATTTGTACAGCGTTTACACTTACTAGAATTTGTGCTACCCAAATTCCCCCTATTAATAGGATCGTTTCTAAGAAACCAATTATCCCTAAACACATGCCACGTCCTCATTCTTGACGATGCATTCCTTGAAGCCTCTGTCCCCATCTCCGGACCTTGTCACGCAGTAGGGTAGAAAGAGGACGCGGCACCTTCCAAAATGCAATCTCAGTACTTTCTTTCCATTGAGAGTCTATGCTGCAGCTTTAGCTGTGACTGGGACAGATAAATGCAGGATGGCCCTTTTGGCCAGCTGGCCTCTCCCCTTGCTGGCTTAGAAGGGTAGCAAGCCAAAGTCCTGCAGGCAGAGCTGCTTTATTAGGATTGGCCTCCTCCTGAGGAGACTGCTGAACTTGTGATCGCAGATACTCCCTTGCTGTGTGTGACGCTAGAAGTGAGTCACCTCATCTGGATGTGGACACCTTGAAGCGGGAAAGGGCTGTTCAGAGACATTGTGGCAAGTCGAGGAGGGGACTGGAGGCACAGATCATTTCATCTACACACCTACCTGCTCAGGAACCTTGCTGCAGCCTCCCAGACAGTTGGGGCCTCACCTGCCTCTGGACGAAGCCCTCGGGGGAAGGCAGCACACTGTTGCCTATTGCTAGATACTGTCCCCTGCCTCCCCTGTCAGCCTTCCTGTAGCCTCTTTTTTTCTCTAGGCTAGATTGGTGCTTCGAGCTATTCTTCCTGGGTGCCTACTCCTACATTTACCCTTCCTACCCTGTCTGCCCCCACCCCCGTCACCCCCCATGGCTCTCATTTACCCTATAAGCCCAGCAGTGCTATTTACTGGCTTTGTGATGTGGCCTCTCTTTCACATGCATACAGTGGGTGGGGGAAGGGAACGGTGTCTCTGGGGCCTGTCTCTGATGTGGCTTCTTATCCTTTCTCTCTCTCACCGCACATGCACTTAACTCCTCTTGTAAGTAGACATCAAATACTGCTTCTGTCCCTGCCAGACTGGCACCATCTGTAGACCTGGGTTAAGGTTCCACAAATCTTGGAGCCTTCCCAGTGCCCTGCCCAGTCCACTGCATGCATGGCATTCGTCTGAGGCAGATCACCATTTGTGGGTGGGTTTGCTTCTATGAGTTAAAGAGTCTTTGGGTGCCAAGGTGATGAATAAAGAGTGAAACTTGGGGATATGTATTTTTTGGTAAAAATTAAAACAATGAGGCTTTTTAATGCAAGCTGAAGGCTGTTGCATGAGCAGTAGCTATATTGTTGGAGTATGTTGTCACTGCTTGTAAGTACAACCTTTGAGGGTGTGAGTTCTAGTATGTTATGTAAAAAACAAGTGTCACTTCTCCATAGCTACATCCAGTAAAACAAGGACACTTGCAGCATGTACAGAGATCATCTGTTTTATTATTTGAGTATCAGTGTGAGTAGCCCTCTCATGAATTGTATAGTTAGGATAGGGCAGGTTTAGAATTCATCTAAGATAGCAACTTCAAATCCAAACTCTGCCTTTGCTAGCAGCTGGAGCAGTATCGGGCAAATTCCTAGGCTCCAGAGAGACCTGAAATTGAATGTCCGTACCACCAATTCAATTATGTGATCCTGGCCAAGTACCCAACCTTCCAGAACCTCATTTCTTTCTTTTTAAATGCGGGAAGAAATAATGTCGACCTTAGGAGGCCCTTTTTTTTTTAATTAAAAAAAAATTGTAAATTGTGTTAAAATCATAAAAGTTACCATCTTAATGATTTTTAAGTGTTAAGTAATTCACATTGCTGTGTAACCAGCCTCCAGAATTTTTTCATCTTGTAAAACTGAAACTCTGTACCCATTAAACAACAACACCCATTCTGCTCTCCCCCAGCAACCACCATTCTACTTTGTATCTCTATGAATTTGACTGTTCTAGGTACCTCATATAAGTGGAATCATACAGTGTTTGTCTTTTTCTGTTTAGCTAATTTCACTTGGCAAAATATCCTCCGGGTTCATTCATGTTGTAGCATGTATCAGAATTTCTTCCTTTTTAAGACTGAATAATATTCCATTGTGTGTATATAACACATTTTTTTATCTCTTCATTCATTGATGGACACTTTGGTTGCTTCCACCTTTTGGCTTTTGTGAATAATGCTGCTATGAATATGGGTATACAAATATCTCTTTGAGACCTTGCTTTCAATGCTTTTGGGTATATACCCAGAAGTGGAGTTGCCAAATCATATGGTAATTCTTTTTAAAATTTTGAGGAACTGCCATACTACTTTCCATAGCAGCTACATCATTTTATGTTCCCACCAACAGCATACAGGGGTTCTAATTTCTCCACATTCTCGCCAGCACTTGTTACATTCTGTTTTTTTGATAGTAGCCATCCTGATGGGTGTAAGGTAGTATCTTAATGTGTGGTTTTGATTTGCATTTCCCTAATCTTTAGTGATATTGAGCATTTTTTTTCATATGCTTGTTGGCCATTTGTATATCTTCTTTGGAGAAATATCTGTTCTGGTCCTCTTCTCATTTTTTAATTGGGTGGTTTTTTTTATTGTTGAGTTATAAGAGTTCTTTATATATGCTGGATATTAACTTCTTATCAGATATGTGATTTGCAAATATTTTCCCTCATTCCATAGGTTGCCTTTTTACCCTATTGATTGTGTCCTTTGATGCACAGAAAGTTTTTTATTTTTATGTAGTCCAATTTATCTATTTTTTTCTTTTGTTGCCTATGCATTCAGTGTCATATCCATGAAATCCATTACCAAATCCAGTGTTATGAAGCTTTTCTTTTACGTTTTCTTCTAAGAGTTTTAGCTTATAGGTTTAATCTTTTATCCATTTTGAGTTAATTTTTGTCTATGGTATATGCTGAGTCTAATTTCATTCTTTTTCATGTGGATATCCAGTTTTCCCAGCACCATTTGTTGAAAAGACTGTCCTTTCCTACTGAGTGGTCAGGAAGTCATTTTGTAGATGAAATAAAATATTGTATATGAAGCTTCCAACACCATACCCAGCCGTGACTTAAAAAATGATGATCCCTCTACCTCTCCCTTATCTGAGATGTAGTTTTTAACTACTGAAGTAAATTTTTAATAATTAGAATGGCAAATACCTAATAGTACTGACTGTGTGCCAGGCTCTGTTCCAAGGGCTTTACATATATAAACCCACTGAATTATAGGTATCGTTGGGTACCGTTGTTTTCACTAGTTTAGAAATAAGAAAATTGGGTACATAGAAGTTAAGTAATTTGCCCAAGGTCAAATAGCTATTATGTGGTGGAGCCTATATTCAAACCGAGGTAGTTTGGCTCCAGAATCTGTTTGGGGTGATTTTTAATAGCTTAGACCTATCATGAGCCTTTCAGTCTGGAGTTTGGTAAATGAAGGACAGACAGTGTTATGACATTGATCTTTAGGCCCAGATCTCTTGCTGGGTGTTCTCTTGTGAAAGCAGCACTTCCAGAACTCCTTTGTTGGCTTAGCCCATCTGCTAGGGAGGAGAATGTAGTAGTTCTAGTCACTTCTTGTTTCCTGCCAGGACCCCTTCGTTCCAGGAGAAATGTAAACCAGTTTTGTTTCTTAACTTTACAGAAAAGGCAACAGATGGCTCCCTGCAAAGCGAGGACTGGACGTTGAACATGGAGATCTGTGACATCATCAATGAGACGGAGGAAGGGTATGTGTGTTCTCTCCATCCCCTCCTTTGAAGCTTGTCAGCTTCTGGGTGTCACTCAAAGCCTGTTGGGGCTTAAGGGTATCAATGTTATACTTTTAGTTTTGTTTTTAGTCTGTTTGCCTTGGCATTTAATCCACTGACACTCTTAATTATTTTTTTCTCTTGCCATCTAATCTGCCCCTACTTCCCCAGTGGCAGCGCTGAGTTAGAGCAGTGATGACCTCTTTTAATAACCTGCTTTTAATGACAAGTAAAAATGAAGTTGCTTGGTTACTTGGTCCCCTGTGGTCATTGGTCTCGCCCTTCCTTCTCAACCACTGCCTCCCCTTCGCAGATGTGAGTCTGTCTCTTCCCTCCTTTGCTTGACTAGAGCCCCAGCAGTCAGAGAGAGCCTGCAGTGTCCACAGAGGGGGGAAGAGAGTGAGAAAATAAGCGTGAGGTATAGAGCAGCTGAGTGTTTCTAGCGTGGATGAACTTAACCCACAGGCTGCCCCTCACCTATCCTTGTGCTGCTGGATCTGTTCTTGTTGATTTGCATGATAGATCCTCCTCTTCTACATTACAACATTCTAGTTATACTTCTTCCAAGGTAGTTTGTATTTGGCCTCCTGTCCACATTATAAAAATGTAATTTACTGTCACCATGCCATCTTAAACCATCTCCAGAGCTGTGAGCTGTGAGAACACCCTTGACTGAGGCAGCCCTAAGCTTACATCGTGACACTGTCACAGCTTTGTCATATATAAACTGGGGACCAGCCCCTTCAGTTAGGCCCTGCTTTCATTAAACAGATATGTTTGAAGTGATGACCTTGTGCCAGGCCCTAGTTTAAGTCCTGAGGACGCAGCAGTGAACAAGATAGATAGACTTCCTCTCCCTGGGGAGCCAACCAGCCAGAGTGGGGAGGCAACCTATCAGCAACAAAACTAGAACACAAGACTGTATTGGTGACAAGACTGTGGAGGGAAATGAAGCTGGGAGGAAGAGGCTGGGAATTAGCCATTTTTAAATGGTGTAATCAAGGAAGGCCTCACAAGGTGACATAGAACAAAGAAGTGAAGGAGATAAGGGGGTGAGGTATAAGGATTATACCAGGGAAGAACTTTCCAACAGAGCAAACGGCAAGCACAAAGTCTTGGGACAGAGGATGTCTTAGGTGTTTAAAAAATAGCAAGGAGGCTATGGGGCCAGAGCAGAGTGAGTGAGGAAGAGGGTACCAGGAGGTGAGGTCAAAGATGTCGGGGACACAGATAACACGGGCACCACAGTGACAGGAATCCCTGGAAGGATCTGAGCAGAGAAGGGGCATGGTCTTACGTTCATTTTAAAGAGAAGGGGCATGGTCTTACGTTCATTTTAAAGAGAAGGGGCATGGTCTTACGTTCATTTTAAAGAGATCACTCTTTAAAATGGCTACCATATTCAGAATAGCCAGGCGAGGGGTGGGCCAAGGGCAGAAACAGGGAAACCAGTTAGGAGGTTATTAGAATAATCGTGGTCTGAGATGGTGATGGCTTTGACTAGGATGATAGAGGAGGGAGTGAGAAGTGGCCAGATTCTGAATATATTTAGAAGAGGAACTAATGAAATTTGCCAACGTGTGTATGACTGAAGAGTCAAGAATAAGGGATTGAGCAGGCTAGGGGTGCAGAGATCAGCAATTCAGCTAAAATCTTTAGATTGAGCTGCCAGTGAAGCCTCCGGCAGGTAATACTGAAAGGGTAATGACACAAAGGGGTCTGGAGTTTGGGGCAGTGGCCTGTGCTAGAGATGTGTGTTTGGGAGTCTTCCATGAAAGATGGCCGTGATATTTCTGCAATATCAGTGTAGGTGATTAGCTTGGTGTCTGGCACACAGATGACAATCACAAAATTAGCGGGAACTCCACATTTCTAATGCCATAATCACTGGGTCATCTTCCTGCAGACCCAGCTGGGCTCCTTATTCATGTCCCCCTCAGACACCACTCATTCATTCATTTATCCAGTTGCTCAGCCACATTTATTGACCCCGGATGAAGGCCCAGCTGGTGAGTGTGCCATGGCCACTCTTGAGGCACTCATTGGGCAGAACCAGATGAGCTGTGGCTGAGACGTGTGCCAGTTGCTTCAGACTCAGAGGGAGAAGCAGTGGGGATGCCTTCTGGAGGGTCAGGCTTTGGGCTGAGCCTCAAGGATGGAAGGAAGAGGAGAAGTGTGCTGTGTAGCTATGGGTGGTATAAAAAGGGCAGCGTGGTAGGGGTACAGTTGGTCTGGGTGTGCAAGGAAGAAGTTGGCGGGGAGGTCCTGGAACAGAGGCTGGAAAGGTGCTTCAGGTCAGGTTATAAAGAGCATTTTTCCTGCATCATTTTCTAGAGTTGGTCTGTACCCCGAGGCGGTCCATTTACCTTTGCCCCCATCCCTCTGCAGGCAGAGGGTCTCTTAAACTCTCAGAACTCATGTTACTCCCTTGCTAATTAGCCTTTTCTCAGGGTAAAAATCCTTCATGGACCCTGCAGGATAACCTAGCCCTCTACTGCTCCATTTTGGATCCTTTCCTCTTGTCCTCACCCTTTAGCCCCACTGATCTTTCAGTTTCTTGAACCTTCCACATCCCTGTACCCAGTTTGCAATTCTCCGCAAATGTGAGAGACATACATACATACACATGTGTGGGAGTGGGACCTGCTCATTCCAAAGAGAACGAGGCCTCCTTCCAAGGTCTGGGAGCCAGGTCAGCTGCTTTTTACAATACTCAACACGCTTTCCTCCTGAAATGGCCCATACTCTTGTTCTTGCATTTTTCAGTGACAGCCCCTTAGTGCTACCCAGAGATTTCCTGTCCTTGTCTGTGCTGTGAGGTGACTGCCAAAATCTTTCCGCATAAGTCTGGCTAACGGTTGGTACCCTCCACTTTCATCCTGCTTCAGGGCTCTGGGCCTGGTGTTCCCTCTGTTCCCCCTTCACCTCTCCTTTTCACTGACTAATTCTATCATTCACTGCATCTCAGTTTGAACCTCATTTCTCTGATACTCCTCCCTCCTTATTTTGGACAAGTTACTCTCCCCACCCCCGACTCCATTATGTGATTTCATAATACTCTGTGTTATACTCATCACAGTTTAAACTTATATATTTGTGTGATGTTTGTTAGAGTATCTGTCTCACCCCCAACTCCCCTAGACTGCACTCCATGAGGACAGAAATTCTGTTTTACTCACCATTTTATCCCTAGCACCTAGCATAATATGGATATAATTGGCTCTAGACAAACATTTGTTATATAAGTGAATAAATGAATGAAGTCCCTAGGAGGAATGCCAGCATGTGACCATGATTGTAACACAGTGCGACAAGTGCTCTGGGAGAGAAGTTTATAGAACTAACAAGAGAGAGACTAGAGCAATAGCAGTTGATTGGCCTTGGAGCCGTCAACAGCAAAGGCTTCTTGGAGGAGGTAGCACCCAAGTGGAGTCTTCCATCAGCCAAGAGAGGGGATAGAAGGCAGGGGAGGCAGGTAGACACCCAGGCTGGAGGTGCATGAAACAGAAAGGGGAGTGTAATGGAATTAGGGGCATGGAACCTGGAGCCACCAGCTTGGGCTGGAATCCTAGATCCTCTATTCACTTACTGTGTAACCCTGTGTAAATTACTTAATCTCGCTGTGTCTTAGTTTCCTCATTAACAGATAGAGGTACCAGTAGTATCTATCTTATGTGTTCACTGCCCTTACTCTGTCTGCCATTCTCTGAGTACTTGCCATGTGCCAGGCAGGCCCCCATCCTGAGCCCTGGATTACACCAGCTCATGCAGCAGCCCCCCCCTCCCCCGCACCTCCAATAGCGAGGTAGGGACAATTTATATTAATGTTGAAGAAACTGAGGCCCAGAGTAGTTTGGTCACTTGCCAAACATCTCGCACCACAGCTAGGAAGGGCAGATGCAGGGTACAAGCCTAGGTGCACCTAGCTCCATCTACTGAAGTTCTTCTGCCTGTACTTCTTTGATTTATTTAAAGCTCTTCCTCTGGAAGGCTGGGTCTGGCTGGGTGCCACACAGGCCCCTCCCCGGGCTTTCCCTAAAGTCCAGGGCCAAGGTCACCTCCAGCCTGAGGCTTTGTGTGGCAGTCCCTTGTGTCCTGGATCATTGGTCATTAGGCAGGAATGTCTGGCTGAGTAGCCTACCCAGGAGTGTTTACCAGGCCTCACCCAGTCCTACCTAATTAGGGCACAGGCACATAGATTTGGTAAGTGCTCTCCAGTTCTGATGGGAGGCTCTGATGTGGATCCACTGACTTGGGTTGTGTTCATGACCATTTCTGGGCCTTTTCCAGCTCACTGAAGCTTTGTCTGTGCCCCAGCCTCTAAACTGGAGAGGGCACAGAGGAGTAACCACTGCATAAATGAAATAGAGAGAGGTAATAGCTGAGGGGCGGTGGGAGGAGGGGAGGCTGAGTGGGGAGGAGGGGAGGAGGGGTTCCGGGTCAGCAGAGCAGCCATGTCCTCCACGGAGGAATAAGGAGGAGAATCTCAGAAGTGGCAGTTCTGGAGCTGAAGGACAAGATGAGTTCAGTATTACTGAAAAGAAAGGGTCTTATGTATGAGTCTGGGGTCTGAGGTGAGTTTGGGGAGGCTGAGGATGGCCCAGAGGCCAGATCTGAGGCCCTGGTGGCTGCCCTAAGGGGCCTGACCTCCTCTCTGAAAGCTATCAGGGTTTAGGGCACCTCAAATGTGTCCTTCCCTCAGTTTTTCCTGCTCTGTCATGACTCAATTCTTCCTTCTCTCCTTTCTTCTTGTTTCCAGCTCCATGCTGTGTAATCTGCTGCTGCTTCTTGAAACTTTGCAATTTCTCTGACATGCTTTTGATCCTCCTCTCTGCAGCTTCTCCCCCAGGGAGAGAGATAAATACTTGCTTTTGTGCTCACCCAGTCACTCCCAGTCGGTACTTCCCGAGGATGAATTTTCATTTTAACTCCAACCCAGGAGCCTGCTGACTCTCTGATTTCCCTCTACCGCCATCACCCCCACACCAGGAGAGCTCTGAGTGTGCTATGCTCTGTGAGCTATAAGTGATTGCAGCCCTTGGAGGTCATCCCCATTTTTCTGCGCCATGAAAGTTCAAGGGGAGAGGAATGAGACTAGATTGAGAGGGATGGCAGCTGTGGGTCAGGGCTAACTGAGGCTTGGCAGAGCTCTTCAGAGAGAGGAAATCAATCCATGCTACTGGCCAGCAGCCGCTGACCTTCATCAGCTCAAGTCCACAAACAATCCTTAAAGCCAAGAGCTTGTCAAGTCCCATATTTGCAGAAATCAGCATTCCTGTTTGGAAACTGCAGCCATACTGCAAACACACTTGGCAGGGACTCATTCCCCAGGGAGCCTCATCCCATTAGTCCTTGGACTCAAGAGCCAAGAATTCCATGTTTCAAGTTGGGAATGGGAAATAGGTCTCAGGTATTTTTAAATTTCTTCTAGAAGCCTTGCCTTACTGCTGTGTTTCTGTCTAAACTGGGCTGATTAGCAGAGCGTTCACCCCCCCTCCCTCAACTTCCTCATACACATTTGAAAGGACTTTTTCATTTGGTAAATAGATGATAAATATTTCAGAGTTGTAGGAATAGGAGGTCCCTGACTTACCGACTTTCAACTTTGGAAAGACCCAGGTATGTTGACATGTCAATCTGTAGAAGGCTGGCGCCTACTTGTGAGAGCAAAAGGTAGGCCTGCAGCCAGAATGGTAGCATGCAAGTGATGGGACATTAAGGGGCAGGAGCTTCATGCCAGAGATGGCTCTTAGATAACATGTTAGACACAAAGACTGCACCTAATAGGTACTCTTAGAGGGCTGGCTGGAGACCCTAACCCAGCTCTAAACAGTGATTTAAGTTTATGTGTTCCAAGTTCCAAATAATCAGCTGATGAGCAAGCTTTTGAACAAGGCCCCTTTGTAACCCAGTGGCTGCCTATACTATGAGATTCTCTCTGGGAATTCACATCAGAACCATTACCTAAAAGCACACAATTCCTTGAGTTTTGAGGAGATTTAATTTTTCTCAGGGAAAAAGCAATTCCATGGAAATGGGTAGAAACTAAATATCCAGGCCTAAGCAAGGACCTGGCCATTCTCCCTTCCTTCCTCTCTGTGGTTTTTTCAGTGTACCCATGCACCAGTAGGTTAGTTATTGTTTTGGATAAATAATACCTGCATATGATACAGAAATTCAAAAAGGCTGCAAATAGATAATCCAGTGAAAAACCTCCCCCTCCTCTCTGTCACTCAGCTCTCCTAAGGGGCAGCCAAAGTTACCAGCTTCTTGTAGTTCCTTCCAGAGATTCTCTAACCAATGCTGCCATGTGCACCATGTATGTATTTGTCTTTTTATAATTCGAATAGTGTCTTACCTTATGCACTGCTCTTCGGATGACTCTATTTCCATGTCTTTAATTTTGCTCCATGTTAATGCATTCTTTTTTGCAGCTGTACAGTATTCCATTGTGTAGATAAACACGATTTAATTTAACCTATTTCATATTGATGGACATTTAATTTATTTCTAACCTTTTACATTTATGAACATGCTGCAGCAAATAACCTTGTATATATGCTAGTTCACACAAATGGGAGTGAATCTATAGGACAGTGCCCTAAAGTGTAATTTGCAAGGATATTAATATGTTCTTTTCTCCAGGCCAAAAGATGCCATTCGAGCCCTGAAGAAGCGGCTCAACGGGAACCGGAACTACAGAGAAGTGATGCTGGCATTAACAGTGAGTACTGCTCTCTTAGGGGCGGGAAGGCATCTGGGAAAATCCATATTCCTGACCAGGCCCCACTCACAGGGCCTTCCTTCTGCCCACTTAGCACAGCCCCTGGTGTGTGCCATTGGATGGCTTGGTGAATGTGCCGTTGGAGTCCAGGGGAGCCTTCCCATAGTCCCCTTGGGTTTTCCTACCTCCTCTGAAGTGGGGCATGAGCTTCAATCTAGTGTATACCAGCAGAATATAAGACATGGGGCAGCACTGACTGGTACAGAGCCCCAGAGCAGAGAAGCCAGAGGCCTGGGTGTGGGTCTCCTTTGGACAACTAGTGTCAGACTTCTAGCAGTCCCCAACCTTTTTGGCACCAGGGACTGGTGCTCCTATGAGAATCTAATGCCTGATGATCTGAGGTGGAGCTGAAGCTTGGGGAGCAGCTCACCTCCTGCTGTGTGGCCTAGTTGCTAACAGGCTAAGGACCATACTGGGAACCCCTGCTAGCCTAGCTGTTTCTTTAGGTGTCATTTTCCTCTATAAAATGCTAACTTCCACCAAGTACCTGCCCTCTGCTGAGCTTTTCAGATGTTAATGCAAATGTTTGCAATAACTTTCCAAAATAGGTTTCATCATTCCCCTCAGAAGGACAGAAAAACTGAGGCTCAGAGAGGTCTAGGGGTTTGCCTAGACTTTATAGCTAGTGAGGTACTCAGCTGTGGATTGTGGAATAAAAACTGATTATCGCTGGGAGGTTCTTGAAAAAGTCAGTCAAGTGACTCCTTTTAGGAAGGGACAGACTAGATTTTCCCCTTTCCTTAAAATGTCAGAAAATTAAAAGGAACAACTTCAGGTGTTATTTTTGTCTTGAAAGTTAAAATTTTCAGATGTGGCAAAATCAGGCCATAGCAAATTCTTATAATGGAAACTCTAACAGGTCAGCACTGGGCTTCTCTGTAGGTTC
>NW_024352783.1:9443874-9570131 GCF_902729225.1 Pteropus medius
GTGTGGTGATAGCATTTAAGGTCTACTTTCCTAACAACTTTCAAATAGTATTATTAATTGTAGTCACCATGCTATGCATTAGATCCCCAGGACTTACTCATATTATAGCTGGGAGTTTGTACCCTTGGACCAACATCTCTCTTTTTCCCCTACCTCCTGGCCCCTGGTAGCACCATTCTACTCTCTTTTTCTATGAGTTCAGGTGTTTTTTGTTTTTTTTTAGATTCAGCATATAAGCAAGAACAGACAGTATATGTCATTCTCTATCTGACTTATTTTACTTAGCATAATGACCTCAAGGTTCACCCATGTTGTTGGGGAAAACAGGATTTCCTTCCTTTTTATGGCTGAATAATATTTTGTTGTATGTAGTATATACCATATTTTCTTTATCCATTCATCCATAAATGGACACTTATGTTGTTTCCATGTCTTGACTATTGTGAATGATGCTGCAGTGAACATGGAGGTGCATGTAACTTTTCGAGTTAGTTTTTTCGTTTTCTTCAAATTAATACCCAGGAGTAGAATCTCTGGATCATATGGTAGTTCTATTTTTAATTTTTTGAGGAATCACCGTACTGTTTTCCATAGTGGCTGCACCAATTTACATTCTCACCAAGAGTGCAAAAGGGTTCCCTTTTCTCCACTTCCTGGTGAACATTTCTTGTCTCTTGTCTTTTCGATAATAGGCATTCTTTCAAGTGTTAGATGATATCTCATTGTGATTTTGAATTGCATTTCCCTTATGATTAGTCAAGTCTAGCATCTTTTCATGTACTTGTTGGCCATTTATGTATCTTTGGAAAAATTTCTATTTAACTCTTTTGCCCATTTTTTAATTAATTAAGTAATTAATTTTTTTATGGCGACATTCATTAATGAAATCCGGTAAGTTTCAGCTGTCTTTTGCCCATTTTAAAATAGAATTGTTTGTTTGTTTTTTGTTATTGGTCTGTATAGGTTCCTTATGCATATTGTATATTAACTCCTCATCAGATAGTTTGCAAACATTTTCTCCCATTCTGTGGGTTGCCTTTGCAATTTTCCCAATTGTTTTTCCTGTTGCACAGAAGCTTTTCAGTTTGATGTAATTCTACTTGTTTATTTTCGTTTTTGTTGCCTTTGCTTTTGGTATGATATCCAAAAAATCTTTGCTGAGATCAATGTCAAGGAGCTATTCCTCTATGTTCTTTTAATAGTTTTACAGTTTTGGATCTTATATTTAAGCCTTTAGTCCATTTTGAGCTAATTTTTATTAGTGGTAAGATAGGGGTATGATTTTATTCTTCTGCATATTGATATCCAGTTTTCCCAGCACCATTCATTGAAGATCGTTTTCCCCATTGAGTCTTCTTGGCTCCCTTGTCAAATATTAGTTGACCATATAGGCGTGAGATTATTTCTGGACCCTTGATTCTGTTCCATTGGTCTATGTATCTATTTTTATGCCCGTACCACACTGTTTTGATTACTATAACTTTGCGATATAGTTTGAAATCAGGCAATTGATGCCTCCAGCTTTATTCTTCTTTCTCAGGATTGCTTTGGCTATTCAGGGTCTTTGTAGTTCCATACAAATTTTAGGATTGCTTTTCTATTTCTGTGAAATCTTTAGATGGTTTTGGGAAGTATGGACATTTTAACAATATTAATTCTTCCAATCCATGAACACAAGATATCTTTCCATTTATTTGTATCTTTAATTCTCTCATCAATGTCTTATAATTTTCAGTGTACAGATCTTCCATATCTTTGATGAAATTTATTCCTAAGTATTTAATTTAATTTTAATTTTAGTGGTCAGGTCTTCCCTGCAAATCCACCAGTGCTGCTGGGAGAATTATGAAATGTGCAGATCTCTAGTACCTCCACCAAAGGCCTCAGCCTGGTGCATGTTGCATGGTCTCATATCTGCTTTTATGGTTTCTCTGTCTTTGTCTTCACTTACTCTGTTAGTCGTTCTCAGTCCTGCTCATTGTGGGCCTTTCTTCACTTCATACCTGTACACATCAAAATTGTTAATATTTATTCAAAATAGGAGCCCTGTGGGGCTCACTGCTCGGGCCTTAGCGTATGGACTAAAACATCTGTTTCTGTTTGCTTAGGGGCACCTTTTGCTTACTCTGTGAGCTTTGGCTGCAGCTAGAAAATTGCCACTGTGTGTTTCATGTCCTATAACCCATAGGGCAGATATTCCAAGGGCCTTTTTGGTAGAGTGGCTTAAAGTGGGTCGCTGGGCCTCCTTAGGCTGAATGCCTCTTGCCAGTCAGGGAGGACCTCCTGAATCTCCTTTTCTGTGAGGCTTTGGGGCTGCTCTGTAGCACACCCAACCTCTGTCCAGGACATTTCCAAGTCTGTGTATCTGAGCCCCAAAGTGTCTTACTTTAAAGTCTGCTGCACAGGAAAATGCAAGGACGTGCTTCCTAAAGGTGAAGAGTACATCCTGGCCCACTGGTGCCCTGAGCGTGGAGGCAGAGCTTTAGCCACCCTGCCACCTCAGGCTTCCTGGTCCTCTTTTCCCATGTTCTTTCTCACCACCCTTGCTCTTCCCCAGCTTCTTATCTTTCCTTTCTTCTTGCTCATCATGAAATAAAACATTTTTCCTGCCACCTACCTTGGCCCCAGCAGCCCATTGCCTGCATAGGTAAAGTTAGGAGGCGGGTTTTAGAGGATCCTAAAAAGAAGGATGATTATGAATTCCTTAAAGGCAGGAAGAACCCCTGTCATTCATCTAGGCAGCTCCCACTATGAGAGAGAATGCCGGTTGCCTCATAGTCACCTGGAGTCCAGCATGAGCAGAGTCTGAAAAAGAGAATGCCCCCGCGGCTGAGGAAAACCTCAGCAAGGATGCTGAGCTTCAGTGTTTTCCTTGGCAGGCCGAGCGGAACCCAGAATCTCCCACGGAGCAGGCAGCAGTGGGAAAGGAACAGTTATGACTGGTGTGGAGCTGCCAGACTCAGGACAACTTCCAGCTTTGGCCTCCTCAAGTGAACTTAACTGACATCTCCAAGCCTCAGCTTCCTCATCTCTACAATGGGATGATACCCACCTTACAGGGCTATTTCAAGGACCAAATGAGGAAACAAGAAATCTAGCATATTTTGTCTATTGTCTCTTAGAAGAAAGCTGTGAGGGAGGGATGGCCCCATGGCCTCACTGTGGGTGAAGAAATGAGGGCTCCAGAGAGGGCTGGTCGGCATTCCCATCCTGAGTCTGGCACTGTCCAGCAGCTTTTACCTAGACCAGTTTCTTCACCTTTCTAAGCCTCTTAACTGTAAGGAAATATGATAATAATACCTATTTAAAGAGAATTAGTTGTAAGAATTGAATGAAATTATATATAGTGTGCAAGAATCCCTCACGGTGCCTCACATGTAGTCTGCATTCAGTTAATGTTAAAGTTATGGACCTTTCTTTATGGCCATGTTTTGTCAAGGTGATGCCTTATTGTATGAACCCAGCCCTGTGGAATGACTGCATAAGGTAACCAGTGGTCAGTTTGGGCAAATGAGAATAACTGAATCAGTCAGAAATGTCTCCTTTTGCTGGTTATGTACTTCCAAGGAGGCATTTCCCACTAGTTGACTGTGGCATTGGGGGATGCTGGCATGGGAATGGCCAGATAACCGTATGAGTTGGTTTATAGAGAGCTAAGAAATTCAGAAAGCTGTGTTCAAGACTGGAGAGACCTTCAGTTAATACCTCTGAATTCCAGGGGGACTCTCCCTGGTCCTGCGGAGACTGAGAAGCTACACCTTTACTTGGGTGTGTGTGTACCACAGCCTTATTAACAGTAATTATGTTATTGTAGTTCTAATTTACTGGCCCCTCACCTATGCAGGGCACTTGCTAGGGGCTTCGGACATTCTCATCCCTACTACAGTCATGCAAGGGAGTGTTCCCGTGCCTGCTTTACAGACGAGGAGGCTGAGGCTCAGACAGACTGGTCCTAAGCCATTCAGGGATAAAGTGGTGGAGCTGAGATTCAAGCCCACACTGGCCATCTGGTCAGAATCCACACACGGCATGCTTTTCTGAATGGCTAAGGCCTGTGTAACTAATTTTTCCAGAATGAGCAGGGTTTAAAGGTCAACAGGCAGCTGAGGCCAACAAATTATTTATTAAACGTGGAAATTTCTTTGTCATTGTCAATTTTAGTTGCGGAAGCAGGGTTCTGTGGGGTGTGTGATGTATGATGTGTGATGTGTGTGAGGTGTGTGTATGTATGTGTTTGCTTGCTTCCTCACATACAAGGGCCAATAATTCATTGAGTAATTCAGGCTGTCACAGCAGCCTTTTCTTGTGACAGAGCCTGTGTCCCATTGGCTAATGTCTCACATTTGGTAGCACAGAGAGGAGTTAAAATGCTAATTTTCAGGGACCACTCAGTCATTTTGATCTCATTGAAACACCAGCATCCTTCTCATGCAAAACCAGTGCCTCAATTACCAACTAATTGCCTGATTATTGTGCAGAGACTGGAGACTTCAGTCAGCAAGGGACTGCCCATATTCCCCAGGAACAACTGAATTAGAGTGTGAGGATGCCTGTGCCATTTAGATTTAGCTCTAAATGAGATCATCATCAGAAAAAAATGATCTGGAAGGAGGAAAGAGGGATGGTGGTGGTGGAAATTCAGCTGCCTTCCTCGATTCCTGCTGGCTCCTCTGCCTCCCACAGTAGTGACCTCTTTCCTTTCCTCCCACATCAGGTCCTAGAGACATGTGTGAAGAACTGTGGCCATCGCTTCCACGTCCTGGTGGCCAACCGAGATTTCATTGACAGTGTTCTGGTCAAAATCATCTCTCCCAAGAATAGTCCTCCCACCATTGTACAGGACAAGGTGCTCGCTCTGATCCAGGTATGTGGGCTCTTCTTGTCCAGCTTTTGGGATGGAGTAAGGTGGTACTTCTAATCAATGAGTCCTCATGCTTGCCCATACTTTGGAGGAAAGAATGGAGGCTTCTGAGTTTAGATATTTGTTGCAAAATACTTCGTTTTTACAGTCATCCTACGGGAATGAAACCCTAAGCATTGGGGCTCTCCAGCCAGTTGACAGCCTTCACTGAAGTTTTCTGGGTGTCTGGCCCTCTGCTGCCCACAAGGGCAAGTATGTGTGGTGGTGGGTGGTGGTGGTGGGGCGCTTGATAGGCCTCTGAGCCATCAGGGACAATGGAGAGTAGGAAGGGCCATATTAGAGCCATATGCAGGGCCGGCAAGTCACAGGGTAAGGGCCAACTCTAGGGCAGACAGGGAAGAAGGGGGGAGATGGTGTTAAGGAGTGATTTAATGAGATGATATTTTTGTCGGACCCTGAAGGATGATGAGGAACTTCGTGGAAAGTTCAGAGTGTGAGAAGCATCACAGGCAAAGACAATAGCATGTGCAAAGGCCCAGAAGCATCAAAAAGAGCAGTTGACACAGTTGGAATGTCTTCATTATTAATTACTCTGTAACAAATTACCCCAAAACTTGGCAGCTTAAAACAACAAATGTTTATTGTCTCATAGTTTTTGTGGGTCGGGAATTCAGGAGCAGCTTAGCTAGGTGATTCTGGTTCAGAAGCTCTCGTGAAGTTTCAATTAAGATATTGGCCAGGATTGCCTTCTCTGAAGACTCAGCTGGAGCTGGAGGAGCTACTTCCAAGGTGGCTAACCCACATGGCTGTTGGTGGGAGACCTCAGTTCTTTGCCATTGGTTGGAGGCCTGAATTTCTCACCGTGTGGACCTCTTGAGTGTCCTTGTGACACAGTAGCTGGTTTTCCCTAGAACAAGTGATCTAAGAGCAAGTGAGGAAGAAGCTGCAGAGCCTGTTAGTACCGGGTCTCAGAAGTCACACGCTATCTTTCAGTCATAATCTGTTAGAAGGGAGTCACCAGGTCCAGCCTCGAAGTAAGGGAATTAAGCTACATCTCTGAAGAGAAGAGGATGTTTTAAAACTATCACATGGAAAGTCGAGTGTAATGAATGTCTGGGGCCAGGAGATGAGGTGAGAAGGATGGTCAGGGCTTATGGGCCACACATATGCCGAGGAGTTTGTGCTTTGTCCCATAGGCAGTGAGGAATGTTTCTGAGCTGGGTGTACTCAGTCAGATCTGGATTTTAGACTGAGCTCCCTGGTGACAGGGAGGAAGGCACATATGTCAAAAAGCACATCTAATACGGGGCGATTAGTGCTGCGGTCGAGAAAAGATGAGGGCCACAGGAGCCGAGGAGAGGGGAGACCAACCCAGGGGATGGGGGTGGGGCTGAGAAGGCAGGGGGCAGTGTGATCAGAGGGCGAGCACTGGGGCTCTAGAGGTGGTGGTGGCAACTGAGGCTAGAGAGCCAAAGAGCCTGCTGGCTTTGTCCTTTTTATCTACACCCTGTACCTGAAAATCCTCTCCAGCTCTTAGGGTAGTTGGCTCCTCTCCATCATTCAGACAGCCCTCAGACATCTCCCACCAACCAGTTTATAGCACACATCACACATTCTCTCTCTTCAATCACCCTCTTATATGGTCTTCAGGTACTTCTCTGCTAACTTTTCTATCATCTGCCTCACTCTGAGCTCCTTGAGAATCCAGGGTCGTTATATTCCCAGGGTCTAGAGCAGTTGACTTTGTAGAGTAGGTGTTCAATAAGTTGTTGTTTTTATTAATGAATGGATGAATGTAACTTCCTGGAACTCTAAGAAAGGGAAGAGTGGGTGACAGCCCAGCCCCTCCCATGCTTCTTTAGGTTGTGCCTATCCCTTCATTCTGCCCACGAAGCACCTTTTATTCTCTATTCTCTCTCTCTCTCTCTCTCTCTCTCTCTCTCTCTCTCTCTCTCTGTCCTCTGTCTCTCTCTCTCACACACACACACACACACCTGCATAAATCCTCATTCCTACCTCCCCCCCTACATCCCCAACAACCCCCTCATTCTGGACTTCCCCAGTATACTCCCCTACCTCAACACTCCCAGTATTTGATGTCTGGAAAATGAATAGTAACTTTTTTTCAAAAGATAGGGCATCTCAGCCTGAACTGTGCAAGCCCACAGTGGCCACAGGCAAGGTGTCTCTGGAGTCAGACCTGGAAGGAACACTTCCTGTGACCAAGCCCAGTGGGTATAGTTGGCTGCCCCCTGGCAAGCACAGTCATGGCAAAGGTCATGATCTATGCTCCCCCATGCTGACTGCGTGAGGATCTGGCTGAGAGCAAAGGCTGTACTTGCTGTTGCACATGGCTCTCCCCATGAGACACCAAGCCCACCCACCCTGCCCTGACCTCCAAAACTTGTCCCATCAGGGTCATTACCTCCTCCCAGCAGTGTTTCTACCCTCTGTGTAACCTTGGCAGGTACTTTAACTTCTCAGGGCTTCTACCTCCTTATCTATAAAATGGGGGCTTGCAATCCTGTCTTTCTGCTCCCAGCCCTGCGTTTGTGAGATCAGCCCAGAGCAGCACAGTGACCCACACCCATGTTCTGATGCCTCCCCCTGCTGGCCTGGCAGCAGCATGTGCACTGGCCCTCAGAGACGAGCAGGATTGGGCCTTGAGGGCCTCACAGGCTCCTATCAGACCAGGATACACTGGACAAAGTCTCCCAGGACCAGCTGGGAAAACACAAGGGACTTTAGGTAAGGGTACTTCCAGGTGGGCTTGAGTACCTAACTGGGGAGAGTTCTTTCTGTCCAGGTTTTAAAGCTTCCTAAAGAACTTTCATCTTTGGCTATGGCTAACCAATGCGGAGAAAAGCAGGCAGAATTTAGAGCGGGCGGATTGGCTTTTGTAATAGGGTGGACAAAAGAATAAATAGGATCAGCCTCTTCTTTTCTTTCACTTTTTATTGAATTATATATACAGGAAATCGCATATTAAAAGAGCGTATACAACTTGATAAATTTTTACAAACTGAACATACCCATGTAACCAGCCCCTATGTCATGAAGCAGAATATGACCCCCACCCCAAAAACCCCTACATCCCTGGGATGACCACCCAAATAACTTCTCACAGAATAGGTGGGTTCTTCCTGTTCTTAAACTTCGTCTGTGAATTCTTCACCAGGGCTCTGTTGTGTTTGCGTGTCTGGCCCCACTGCATGTGGGGCCTCACCTCATCACTGGGTATCCTCACATCATTGCTCACATCACTGTGCTGAGTCTGCTGCATGAATTCATCATAATTTATTTATCTCTCCCACTGTTGTTAGGTACTTGGTGTTTTCAGTTTTAGGCTATTATGAAGAATGCCGCTATGAACATCTAGCGCATATCTTTAGGTAAACATATATATTCATGTTTATCGGGTATATATTAAGTCGAATATGTGAAATTGCCACCTTCATTGGTAAGAAATGGTCGAGTATTAGCAATTTCATGTGGTTCAACCTCATACCTAGGAGTGAAATTGCTGGGTGATGGGAAATGCCCGAGCTCTCGTTTGGTGCTTGCACCAGCAGTCTCACCAGCGTTCTCTCCCACCAGCATGAGAATTTAGCTGCTTCACATCCTTACCAATCATGATATCTTCTTCATTACAGTCTATCTGTTGAGTATGTAGAAGTATTGCATCCTGTCAACCTTTTTTAACCCCTTTGAGAAAGAAGATGATTTTATTTACAAGTTGAATATACTTTAAAAAACTGCACAAGTCCCCCAGGGAGTCTGATAATCCTCCCTGGGAGAGAGTGCTGCTCCCACTGTGAGACAAGAATTGGTGGGGGAGGGGGATTATGCTAACTATATATGAAAATTAAAAAAATTTTTTTTAATTAAAAAAAGAAAAGAATGGGGAGTGGCTCTAGAGTGTAGTGGTTAGCATGTCTGCTTTACACACAGAAGGTCCTGGGTTCGCGCCCCAGGTGGAGCCAGGGACCATACCCCGGGTGCACCAGGCCCCAGGTGCGCCAAGCCCCCTGAGCGCGCCGGGGGCGCCAGGCCCCGGGTACACACTGCGAGTGTGTGAGAGGAGACACTCCGCCTTCAGAGATCCAGTTCTTAAGGGGAAACGGCAACATCCATTGATTAGGGGTGGAAGTTGGGGTGGGGGGGTAGACTAAAGAGGGAGAAAAAAATGTAACAAAAGAATGGGGGTGAGAGTGACAGACCACTGGCTTCCTTGCTAGCCTGGGAATGGCAGCAGGCCATCATATAATTCCAGCTAGACTGAAGAAAGGTTCAGCTAAATATATGGGTGCCAGAGCTCTTGACAGATTCTCTTCACCATCCTTATTATCAGGACATTTCTTGGTTCTCTTTTGAGCCCAGCTTTTAAGAAGTGGAGCTGGGTCAGTACTAGCTCTGCCCTCAGGGAGTATGATTCTGGAAGCCTTTACCCAACCCAGGTGTGAGGGCTCAGTGGGCCTACCCCGCTGTGGGTGTTTGACCTTTTGAGATGGAGCCTGTCTCTTTGGTAGCATGGGAGGAAAGATGTTGAGAGCAGAGCAACCTTATGAGCAACCTGCCAACTCTCTCACTCCTGGCCTTCTAACTTCCCACAACTTTTAGCTTTTACCCTACTTATGATCCCATGGTTGCATTACTTTCTGTTTCCTCATGCTAAGTCCTGTTTATTGAGAAGACAAGAAGGATACTCCTACTCTATGCCATCCCTCAGCCTTCCATTGAAATTATTTTCAGAAACAGAAGTGATATCATCCTGATAAAGTGACCTCATTGTGACCATGCCTCTACTGCTTCTCTTCCCCATTTGCGCTCCCCCACCACCTCTGCCCCAGCAATAGAGTCTAAAAATACTCTTTCCACTGAAAGTTTTTCTTTCTATTGAAGAAAGTAAGCTGATGGGGGTGTGGGTGTGGTGGGGTGGGGGACGGTAGGAGAAACTGGAGGTATTGTGTTCTCAGAAGGTGTTAGAGACCTGGTGGCTGGCCTTGACCAGATTCTGTGTGGACCGGCAGCTATCTGGGGACTCTGTCGCTGGAACACAAAGTCTGGTCCAGGGGCATAAGCAGAACATGACAGAAACTTTACTTTATCCAAAGAACAGAACCATAGTTTAAATCGGTAATTATTTATTGATCTGAAATTTGATGATTTAAAACTGTCAAAACTTGAGCGGTACAGAAATGAATAGGATATGGTTCATGTTTGTATAACGTTTTAGTCTGAGGTTTGGTATATAATCTAAAAGGAACCAAGAGGATAAAAGCATGACTTTCTCTCTTTTTTTCTCTTCGTTAGCCCTTCTTCTGGGTCTTTCAATCTCATGACACTGTAGGCACAGGCAGGAAAAGGGAGAATTACGTAAAGAGCAGTGAGGTGGCCACCCAGTTATTAACCAGCCAGTGCCTGTGACAGGGACCCCTCAGAGGGTGCCAGCACTGACCCGTCCCTCTGCTTTCTGATAGGGCAGCTTGTCAGCACAATCCCTGCGGCTCCCAGGCTTCAGTTTGGGGACTCGGAGTGAACCAGACCTCCTAAGGTTTTCCATCACTCCCCTAGAGCGGAGTCTCCATTCTCAGCTGGGTCGGCTGTCTTGTGGGGCTCCTGCTTTATCAGTATCACCTCCGTTTGTTGACAGCCTAAGTGGCCATCTTCCTCTGTTTTCTGAAGTATGACAATAAGGCTGCTTAGTAACTGTGAGGACTAAATTCAGTCTAACTTGACAAATGTTGACTGACTGCCTTATCTGTGCAAGGGTGAAACTCGAAGTGTGCCTTCAAAGGTATGACCTGGTGGAGACAGGAGCACATGTATTTGGGCATTGTCCTAGGAAGATGCTAAAGTCACACAGCATCTCTAAATTTCTTCTACTTCTGTGTTTCTGCATATAGGACTGTTCCTTTAAAGGTGCCTCCGCATTCCCCTGTTGGCATCAGAATCTTGTTCAGTAGAGAATATTGCCATGAACATATGTTCTGTTAGCAGCCACCTCACCTAAACTGCACAGGGGTTCTATACAGGGGTTTGAAATAGCAGCTGGTGGGAAGGGTGTGGATTAGTCAAAACTGCTTGGTTGCAAATAACAGATGCCAACTCCAGCTTGCCTAGGCAAAGAGGAGAGTATGTCATAACAAGGCAGGGCTTCCCACAACCCTGGAGTTTGACAGGGCCTGGAGAAGGAACAGAAGGGATCAGGAAATCCTCTAACTCCTCTCCTGTATGTCTGCCCCTCTCAGTACACCAACTGCACCTTTCCAAGTGCACAGGTCCTGAGCTGGCACATGGCTGCCTCCCAGGGTCCGCATCTATAGAGGACAGTTTTACCTACCCAGAAAGCAGCCCAGAAATCCCCAGGACCAGACCAAGCTCCTGTGAGGAGGAGAAGCTGATTGGCTCAACTTGGGATGTGTTTCCCCTCCTCTCCTGGTACCATAGAAGAGGGCCTATTGACTCGCTGCTTGGACACATAGCACAAGAATTATACACTGACTGGAGAGAAGAGCGATGGTTCTTTAATCTTCATTCTTCTTATCTCATATTTAGCCGGGATGGAGACCAAAATAAATTGAAAGGGGTCCCCTAAGCTGTTTGTCCTCCCATAGACATAGAGGTCTAAAGCAGCACCAGGAAAAACTATCATGCTTTTTTCTCCCCGGCCTCCCATAGTAGGCTGTGAAACTAGTCTTAGACGCTAAAGTTTAGGCACTAAATTCAAATGTTAGCACATTTTGAAGCTGGAGTTACAGGACTCAACTGGAATTGGAATCAGGTGGCTGCAGCCAAAGCAGTTGATGGAGGACTGGGCTTCTGGAGCATTCCCCAGGGACAGGCCTCCTGCAATGCTGCTCTACAGCTGGTGTTCCAGACAGGCCTCAGCAGGCATCTTCAGGCCTACTCAGAATCCAGAAGGAAGTGTTGGCCAAGAGGGGCTGTCCTGTTGCAGGATGTCAAATCCCTGAGTCTGCAAATTAAATAAGTAGATCAAGGAGATACATCAGTCATAATTAACAAGGCTTTTGGGAAATTGACCTTTTAACTTCAGATGGGTCTGCTGGTTAGAGATAGAGTTTCTGTGGCTGTCTCGGGATTGGTTGGAACAGATTGCTGGAGCCAGGGAGGCAGTTAAATGCTCAAGACAATAGAATTGGCAGCAGAACTGTGCGCGCCAGAGGCTCTGCCTTCTCCTCTGGGTACGTATGGTGACAGGACAGCTCTGAAGAGCTGGGCCCCATTAGGGAAGCCCTTTGGGTTGATTTCTCTTTTTAAAAATATATTTTGTAACTTCCAAAGAACAGAATATTTTTAAAAATTTGTTTGAAGAGTTTCATGAATCAGTGATGAGTTGCAATCTATTCAATATTTGTCTTACCTCTCTGTTGTGATTTCATCTAAGGGAATACAGTGGTCATGCTTTCCAGTGGAATTTCAATGTGGGCACCTGTGTGCTGACATTGTGGGCAGCACAGGGCACTCCCACCCCTGAGCCTCAGTCATCTCACCTGTCAGAGTGGGGGCTGGACTAGGCAGTCTCAGCTTTAGTGTTCTCATCTACTAAGGAAACCTAGAGTTAGCCTTTATTTCCAGTCATACATCAATTTCTCCTTTCTTTTCTGCTCAATTTGCCTGTGATTTCTGCTTCCACTGATGAGAGCTCTGCGGAGCAGAGTACAGAGGTGAACATGCTTGTAGACCAAGGTCCAGTGGTAGCCTCAAGGCACAGCAAGGAGGTGTCCCCTTCATGCCTCTCAGCTAAACATCACCAGGAATTTATTTTCTTGATATTAAGGAAATGCCTGCATTTTAGAATGCACCACAGAGCTTCTCCAAGAAAATACTACATGCTGAATTAAGTTTTGTGTTTTTATTCACGCTCAACAGCACCATTAAAAACCAAGCTTTTGCCCGCCGCATCATAGCAGTGCTGGCAGGAGAGAAACAGAATAGGTTTGGCCAGGGTGATTGGCGTTCTAGTGTAGGAGAGCACTGGCCTCTGAAAGAGGACCTGGGCTGCTTTGGGTTTTCAAGCACTGTGAGAGCCCTTGGTGAGAAAGGCTTCCTAATAGACCTCTTTTATCCTCCCAGGCCTGGGCTGATGCCTTTCGAAGCAGTCCTGACCTCACAGGTGTTGTGCATATATATGAGGAGCTGAAGAGGAAAGGGGTCGAGTTTCCTATGGCGGATTTGGACGCTCTGTCTCCCATACACACACCACAGCGGGTAAGCTTCCAGCTGGCATTTTCTAGGAAGACCTATTGCAGAACAGGCAAGCCACTGCCACCACCCTTCTGCCGCTTCATTTGAATTATTCAGCTTGTCATCATGCTTTCATAAAGCTTGAGGGCATTTCTTTTTCATAACAAGGGGATTGCAGGAGTGAGACAGCTGGTTGACTGGTGATTAAGTGGCAGCAGTGTCTCCCCCCAGTTTCCACACTGACGGTGGAAGAATATAATAGAGGAATCAGTTCAGACGTTTTTCATGGAAATGGTTGCTTGGGCGGAGCCATCCTGTGAGGATCGTTAGCACCTGCTTTTCAGAGGCTCCAGAAATCTAGTGTGGGGATGCCAGCATCCCCCTTTGAGATATCAGAGCACCTCAATGATGGCAATGCAGAGCTGCTGACTACGTCACTGAGCATGGGCAAAGAGCAGTTTTTGTTTTTTTCAAATGTACAAGTTACTCAGATGGATCTAAATAGATCCAGAGCCATTATCAAATGGATCTGAAATTTATTTTGAGCTATGAATCTTCAGCATCAGCCCCAGACATCACTGAATTCCATCAGCCTTGGGATTCAAAGCCCATGGAAAACCCATTTAGAGGCCTCCTGCTGAAGCTCCTACAACATGGGGCAGCTCTGTGCTTCAGGATTAAAAGCATGCAGGAGAAACCATTCATCTTATTTCAGATAAGCTAGTACGTACCACTACTGGCTGGGAATCAGCCCTGGCCAGGGGAAGAGCCAGGAAGCTCCAGGGTCTGGGAGAGGCACCTTGTCTCAGAACACTCTTTCTTATTGGCCCCTGTTTGCCCATCTTTGAAACAGGAGTAAGAAGGACAGCATGTCTGTGTAGGTCTCTCATGTGAACACAATGTTCAGGATGTTATTGGAGATGCCCAAAGGGCAAACACAAGGAATTGTAGTTTTTCAAAGCAGTATTTTCATTATGATCCCTCCAAACCACTTACTATGCTTTGTGGAATAAACACATAACCTGTTTTATTCTTCTAATAATGACACAGAACAGTGTTGTTGTTTCTATAATTACAAAGGACGTTCAGTAAATTGCATAATTACTATTTATAGTAGTCCACTTGTAAGGGCCAAAATGTAATTTTCTGGTACCAAATAAGGATTCATGAGTAGCAAAACTTAATAGCAGTCCCCTTCTACTGGGATCTCTAGGTGGTCCTAATGAAACCATGACCAGAGCTCTCACCGAGTGCTCTCGCTGTTGCCTTTCGGAGTTGCTTTGCTTGGCTGTGAGGTATGTAGAGGGAGGAGCCACTGGTAACCCCCTTCTCAGATGGAGAGACTGGGGGCAGAGGGCTTCCTTGAGCATAACAGGTCAGCAGTAAAGCTGGGCCCCCACCTCTTTGTAGGCAGCTGTGGTGGGAAGTGCTGCCGTGGGTGGGGTAGATGCCAGACCCAGTTGCACAGGCAGCCCAAGTGAATGGAGGACTTTGCTATTGCCGTGCCAGAGTGTCCCTGAAGTGGATCCAGCCACGACCATGCCCAGGTCCCAATCGCAGCAGAGGACGAGCACCAGCTCCTATTCTTCGCCTCCTCCTGCTCCCTACTCCGCTCCACAGGCCCCGGCTCTGAGTGTGACTGGCGCCATCACAGCCAATTCAGAACAGGTACTTGCATATTTCTAGGCCATAGGCTGCCAGCCAGCTGTCCTCATTCACTCTTCCAAGAGACACGTACAGAGGCCTTCCCAGACCAGGTACTGTGCTAAGTGCCAGTGACACGCAGATGGAAGGATTCAGCCCCCTCTCCTGAGGCCTCATAGTTGTGTGGGGGAGACAGGTGTAAAGACAGTCAGAACAGTGTGGTCACTCTGTGGTAGGATTGGTACCTGAGTGCTCTGAGCCCAGAGTTGAGCAGTGCCTTGAAGGCAGCCCTGCAAGCTGATGTTGCTGAGGTTATTGAAGCTGAAGTAGGGCCTTGTCAGGCGAGGTGTGGTCCAGAGGTACAGAGAAGCGTGGTGCTCTAGGGAATAGCAGGTGGATGGTTTAGAGAATAGGTGCAGGTACAGGGTCCAGGTGGGGAGGAAATTATGGCAGAAGGTGAGGCCAAAAGCACAGGAATGGAGTTGTGAATAGGTCTGTGTGTCATGCAGAGAGGTTTCGATCTAACAAGCATAAGAGGCCGGTGACCCAGTCAGCCAGGTACCTGTGGAGGCAGAGGCTAAGACAGGGAGGCCTTCAGGAAGTACTCTTCCTGTCTTTATCCCAAACATTGCCTGCCTTTCATGAGTAATTTTCTGAGACGTTAATGCTGTTTAACTCCAAACTGGATTTTTTAAAGATGATTTGTGGAGACTGGTCTTTAGGTGAATCTCTAGAATTTCCATTAGTTAAAATTTGAGATTTGGTCAGACTTGAAAATAAATCTATCCAATGTTTATATTTTTTAAATCCTTATTTAGTATCTGTAACAATGTCATTATTACAGAACCTCATTTAAACAGAGGAGTCAAGCGATTCTGTCTGGTTAATGGAAGTGTTATGCCAGGGCCCTGCACACCTCAGCACTCTGCCAGCTCCAAGGAAGGAGCATGGTGTGAGCAGAAGGAGGTGAACTGAAGTCAGACCGGCCTGGACTAAGTCTCCACTCTGCTACCTACTGTGAGGCTTCGGCAGATCATTTAGCCTCAGTCTCCTGTCAGTAGAATAGGGCAGTAGTCCTTCCTTCTTACCCCATGGAGCAGCCATGGGCTTGAGGAGGGCCTCATAATAAGCTGAAGGAGGGCCTCGTAATAATCAGCTAAGTGATATGTGCATTACTAAGGGGGGGGCAGTTGAAACCTACAGATGAAACTTGGGGTTTACGTTAACTGTGGGCCTTGCTTCCCTGAACTCTGCCCTTTTTCATTACTCAGAATGGTCAGGATCAGGCTTCCAAGGGCAGCTCTGGGGAAGAAGATCTCTGGCTCCAGGCTCTGCTCCCATGGGCAAACTGTGCCCCCTTCTGCTCAGAGGGAGGGTGAATGTGTTTGAAATTGGATGGCCACGAGACCCTCCACTAAGTCCCTATTAATGTGCATGGGAGCTCCGGAGGGGCCCTCCCAGCAGCCAGAACAGTGGAGAGGAGGGTTTAGAATGGATGAGTGAACAGAGTATTGCCCCTGGGGGAAAATGAAAACAGAAACAAGCAGGGAGCCAGCCTGACGTAGAGGACCCCAGGGCTTCAGAGCCCACATGGTTTCTAACTGTTACAGTCCTAGAACTCCCTGGCCAGAAACCTCTTCTCAGCCAAGATGCGGGCCTTCCATCCGTCAGGCAGAGGAAGAGGCAGAGAGGAGCCTCTCGGGAGAGTCATCACCTTGGTTGACCATTCATCCATCTGTCCATCTAATAAACATTTATCGAGGCCTCCTGTCCCTGTCCCTTTGCTGAGGGTACAGACTTCAATCCAGCAGAGCCCCTGGCCCCAGAAGCTTGGCACAGGATGGGGGGGCGCCCTGCAGAAGGAGGTGGCAGTGCTGGGTTGCACCTCAGGGAGAGGCAGGGGAGAGGGGTCAGATGCAGTTAAGAGCAATAGCAAAATCCAGCTCTCCGGACATTCTACCAGGAAAAGGACCTAATCAATATTGGGTATATGTGTGTGTCGATACTGTGTGAGCATTTTCACATCAGTCACAGCAACCCTGTAAAGTATGGGTGTTATTATCACCTTTCCACAGGTGAGGAAACTGAGGCTCAGAGAAGTTAAGGTCTATTTTTATGGTGTCCTTGCTGCAAGAGAAATGGTCCAGGCCCAGGCTTCGGGGAGCTCTGTTGAATGGGCAGGTTGGGTAGCTTTCAAGGGGTCGTGTTATCCCTTGGTAGGGTGCCGAATGGGAAGGAGGTCTCCCCTGTAGTCTTCTCTCGGTCCTTCTCCTTCACTCTTGCCACACCAGAAAGGTACAGTTAATGCTGGCCAGCCTCTCAGAGGACCATAGCATTTAGATCATAAACTCCTAGGTGCCAGAGTCTCTAACTATCAGGTCCCGCAACAAGGATCCCAACCCTGAAGGGATCACATGCACTCCATCACTTGCACTTGAAAAGCAGAAACAGAGGCCTGAGAGAATAATTCTCTACTTAAGTTTCTGTAGTGGGAGAGCTGAGACTGCAAACCAGCTCGGTCCATTCTGGACTCGATGTGCTTTCTCTGCGTGGCACTGCCTCAGTGTCATGGACAGACCCTGCAATGACAAACTTTAGAAACCAGAGCTCTCTGAGGTGGCCTCACTCTCCCATTCAGTCCTCTCTCAGAGCTGCATTCATCTCACATGCAGACCAGAGTGAGACGAGAAGCCTTCATCTGTTGTACTCATTCAGAAGTGTGACCTCGATGTCACAGTGAGTGGAACTATCACCAGCCAGGCGTAGGTTGACTGACCTATCCTTCCTGCTTCCATTCTCCTGGCCCCAACAGATTACTAGGCTGCGGAGCGAACTGGACATTGTTCGAGGAAACACAAAAGTCATGTCTGAGATGTTAACGGAAATGGTCCCTGGGCAGGAGGATTCGTCTGATCTGGAGTTGCTACAGGTGAGGGGACCTCATCTTTTGGGTGCTCCGGGCCTGAGGATACAGCAGTGAAGGAGAGACTGAGTCCATGTAGGCCCACACTCAGCCTCACACTTCCTAGGAATGGTCAGAGGTCGATACCAGGTTTTCTCTTTTTTATTTTTTTAATAACATTTTTTTCCTGATTATAAAATACCAGTTGCAGAATACGTGCCATGGAAAGAGAATGGAAGTACAAAGAAGAAAATGATTCTTTAATGCCAGCATCCACAAGTAACCACTGTGGTTCTGATATGTTTTCTTTCAGACTTTACTATGTTTATTTCCAATGTAGTTGAGATGATATTATTTGTACGATTTTGTGTATCACTTTGCTCCCTCAACATTACGTCACAAACATTTGCAACAGGACCTTCAACCTTTCCTGCACATAGGAGCCTGTCTAGTCACATCTTACCCACCCCGCCCACCCCCCTGACATTCCTGAGACTGAGATGAAGATGAAGATGAATCTCCTTTCCTTTTCCTGAACACTAAGGATTCCCAGGCTGAGGTTGCTCACTGGGCTGTCTACCTCTGGGCTCCCTGCAGATCTGGGATCACGGCAGAAAGGGGTCCAGGAGCAGGGCTGACCTGTGGGGACGCCCCCAGACTTTTGCAGGAGATCTTGCCTCAGGCCTGTTTCCCAGGCCAGCCAGGCCCAGAGCTAGAAACCAGATCTCTACCATACCCATCTAAGATGACTGTGGAATTTGTAGAAAATGGCAGCGACACTGCCCTTAGAAGCAGTGACCCTGAAGGAGTGGAGAAAGGGTACTGTAAACTGCAAGTGGCAGGGTTCTTGAGTAGACAGGCCAGGAGCCAGACTGGCCTGGCTAACTGGCCTGAGTGCTTCATGACGTACCTGCTGCTGCTATTCTTGTTTGGCATTGTCATCAGTCTTGGTCCCCTAAGTGCTACACCTCCCACCCTGCTGTTGGCACACACTTGCAGCCTGCGAAAGCTCAGCTCTGATGGCTCTGTCCTTCAGTAATGCACACAGCCAGAGTGGCTGCACCTGGTCCCAAGCCGTTTCTTATTGTGCCCCCCTCATCCTCGAAAGCCATCATTAGCTCCTGGGGTTGAGGATAGATGGAGGCCTGTTTTGGGCCTAACGCAGAGCAAAGCCCTAGAAGCACAGAGATGCGTGGGCCGAGATCCCTGTTCTGGAAGAGCTTACAGCCTAGTGCAGGAGACAGAAGAACAGCTCATCTCCATGAAACCATGATATCAGGCTGCTTTTGAAGCCAAGATGCGTACTCTCTGCCAGCCTGAGCGAGGAGCCCTGAGTGGCTCCTCCCTAGTTTCCAGACTCTGATACCTGCAGCAGACCTGGCTTACCTCAGTTGAGCAGATCCAGCTGTCCACATGCCACACTCTATGGGACCCAGCATCTCATTAATACATCACTGGCCTCCATTCCCAGCCTGCAGTCAGGAGTTCTTCACGGCAGTACTGAAGGCGCCGGAATCTGAGGTCAGTCCAGAAACAGTCCAGAAACTGAGAGGGCCTCTTGAGGCAGCTTGGTGCTGTGTCAGCATCAGAATTCCTGCTGACAAGGGGTTTGCAGTGGACAGAGCTGAGCTCCTGGCAGCAGGGGGTAGGCTGAACAAAGCCAACATACTTCCAGACAGCCAGAGCAGACCTAGACAGCAAGAATACTCTGTGTGTGTGCATGTGTGTCTGTGTGTGTGTGTTTTTAAAACAAGCCCATCAGCCAAGACAAACAGAACATAATCGCCTGGCGTCAGCTCAGTTTTCAAAAATAGGTTGCTTCCCATGACGTTTCCTTCCCTCTGTTTTGTTCCAACTCTGAGCCTACCAGCCCTCACTGCTATCTTATAAATCAAACAGAGAAAGAATGGTTCTGGGTACCAGTGGGAGGCCGTCCTTTCAGCATGGGAGATTAAGGAGTCCGGCAGCTCTGTGTGAACAGACACAGCTCCCCTGGCTTCTGGCCTCGCTTCTCAGTTATTCCTGACATCTTTCCTCCTTTTCTTCTCCTGGTGGTCAGAAACCAGCTGGGCGGGGTCCCCCAAGGGTCAGGGCCACACCCGACGGCGAGCCTTCCACATGGGAAAATGGCACAGTCTTCTTGGAAAGTAAAGGGATCAGAATATGCCCTGAAGACCCCTCAGGCGAGTTGGAGGGCAGCCAATGCTCAGGGTAGAAGCTGTCCAGAGCTCGCAGTGCTGGCCAGAGCCATGGAAATAAACACATTTGTCACCAACCCAAATATTCACGCCAACAGAAGCTGCTCCCCACTTGAGTGTAAATTGCTGGGTAGGAGGTGGAGGAAATGGGAAGAGAGGAAATTGGAGGTGTCAGCCCCAGGATGCACTGGTGTGACTGACCATAATTATGAGTGGGTCATGTCCCGATTGCTTCCTGCACATCACAAAGCACTTTCAGGTGTAGCCTCACCACAGCCCAGCAGAGCAGCAAAGAAGCTTGGTGGGAAGAGCTGTTTGCCTGAGGACTCTTTGGTTGCTAACTTGTAGTTGAGAGAGGCTGAGGCCATTCCACTACACTGTGCTTTCGGCTTAGCTGGATCCCCCAGGGTAACTAAGGAAGGATGCCCAGAAGGAACATAGCAACTCCTCTCAGTGTGTGGAACTCTGCTTTGAGTTGGCCAAGACCTTCTAGGCAACTAGTCTAGCTCTACACCTGTGCTCAGATTCCTTCAGCAGCAGCTCGCCTAGTGCCTGCCTCATTTTTCTTAACATCCTCAACAACAGGCTATTCGGGTCAGCCCACGGAAGGACTTCCGTTTCCAATCACATGTCTTGGTTAGACTTTGGGAAGCAGCACAGCAGGGCAGGATGTACAAGGGCTGAGAAGTCACTGGATTCACGTCTGGGGTCCAACCACTGATGAGCTGGGTGGCTCTCAGCAAGTCCCCTATCCCTAGGAGTCTGGACTAATCACTGACACATGGGCAGGATTGGCAATCATCTCTTTACAGTGCTAGCACAGTGCCAAGCGCAGGCAAGTCATCTACAAGTCTTTTGTGATTATTACTGGCACAGCCTTCTACACATCAAGCTAAAGTCTGTCTCCCTATAACTGCTCTCCTGGTCTGTCTTTGTTAACAACAGAACAAAACAAATCACTCTTTCACATGGGAGGTCCTTAAATATCTGAAGACTGCCCACAGCCCAGTCTCTGTGTGGCATAGATGTGGCTGTTGGCAGTTCTCAGCAGGAAGCAGACATTATAAAATCAATAGCCTCCATCAACTGAAAACCCTCTATCTCTTTCTCATGTGGCTGTTAAGCCATATCTTCCCTATTCTGTGCATAGGCATTTGGGTCTGGGTTTAAAATTTATGTCTGCATCTATGTCTGCTAAAGTTCATGCCCTTACTTGAAGCCTGTGAGTCCAGCTTTTTGTCTCTCCCAAATTAGCTTCTTGAGCTTTGTCTTCAATTAATAATAACTTAATTAATTCAATGATGCTAAAAAAAGAAGCCTTCCTCCATGTTGTTTCTTCAAGTAGCAGATGGTACATCCCCCTCTTGCTTCTTGCTTCTTGCTTCTTCCATCTCATTTCAACAAAAGACTGAATGTCCAGGATCATTTTCTCTAGAGAATCCTAGTTTATTCTACATGTTTAGTTTCATTAGTACCCTTTCTCTCCAACAAAAAATTTTTTCTCCCTCCCGTTTTCTTTGCAGCTAAAGGATGCAGATCTTCAGGCCGTTATTCCATGCTCCTTAGAACTTAGAGAAAGTTCAGAGGACATCTGTAATGATGATTAAAAGGTGGTTTGTGAGGTGGGGATGAGAGTGTCCCTTGAAGAAAAGATAAAGGCATTGGGATTAATTAGAAAAGACAGGATATTTTAATAAGATGTTCTGATAGAGAGAGAGCTTTAGCATAAAGAACAGTAACCAGCTGTTCTCCCTCTCTGTTGAGAACCAGATATAGAAGGAGACCAAAGCTGAAATCTTCAGCATTTAGGAAATTCCTGTCCCAGCTGTTGCACGGTGGGAAAGACCACCTGGGCAAGCTGTGGTTTCTTAGTGTCTCAGGACTGGAGGAGAGTCACTCTGTCTGAGAGATGTGGAGGTGGAAAGAGGCAGAGGAAGGTTTCCCAGCTGTGCCTGCCGTGGTCTGGCTGTGGATGACCCCATGGAGACCATGCAGGTGTCTGGCTGGCGTTTGTGGTGGCAGAAATCTTAACATTCTGGTCTTCCTCTCTCCTTCACTCTCTTTGCCTTTTTTCTTCCTGTTTAATTTTTTTTTAAGACAGTAACTTAAAAGGTTAAAGCACAGAGATGGTAAACTCTCTCTGCAGAGATCTCTAGAAATCCCTGGTTCAGAAGCCCCAGGCCAGACTCACTGGGCCTGCCCCTGGGTGCTCCTCTGATACTGGCGCGCGCAAGGCTCTGCCTGTCAGGTCCTGGGCCGTCTCACCCAGCTCGAGGCAGTAGGGAGAGAGGTAGCAAATGCAAGGACAAAGCAGATGTTTACCTGGTGCTTACAATTCTTGAGATCACTGCATTCTCTCTTCCTTTAAGCTGAGGTTATAATGTTAGAGCTAGCAGAAGTCTCAGAAATCATCTAGCGTTTCCCCAAACATTTCCGTAAAGTGATGGAACTTTTTTCTCCACAAACAATATTCTCCAGAGAACTGCAATGTTTAAAACAGATAAAAGCAGAGCCACCCCAGCTGCCATAAGTTTGGGTGCTCCAAACCCCATGCTGTGGAGGCACCTTGGTGGCCCTCTGCAGAGCTTCACCATTTCTCCAATACACTTGTTTTACCCAGAGAAAAACAGGCCCAGAGAGTGCTGGAGGCCTGCAGACCGGTTTGCTTCACAGCTGCTTGCTGCCTGCCACTTGGTCCCAAGCATCCAGAAGGGACTGGGCTCTGTCAGGGAGTGTGGATCCCACCCTGCTGTCTTCCGTCTGCTGGTCCCGGTGTTTGGGGCATTTAGAGCCGTGTTTTTGAGACATTCCTGCAGTCTTCTGAGGGGTCTGGCTTCATTCTCCTTTGGCTCTAGTGGACTATCCTTGAGGCCTGCTCTTTGTCCTGTGGCTTCTGCCTTTAGGGTGAGGGAGGGGCTGGTCTTCAGTTATTGGAGATAAGTACTAGCCAGAGGCTCTGCTGGAGGAGTTCCCTTGACATGGAGGGACAGTGCTGACTAGAGGTGTGTCTAGAGTGCTGTGGGAGTTGAGGAGGGAGAGTGGTGGTAGGGCCTCCAGAAAATATTCCGGGTATATAGGGAGATGGTAACTGGGTAGATAAGTGGTAAAGCTGGCACTGTGAAATGTTAATGGTAGAATCTAGGTTTTGGGTATATGCTATTCACCATAAAATTCTTTTAGCTTTGCTTTATGTTTGAAAATTTTAAAAAATTTATTTATTTTTATTAATTTCAATGTAATTACAGCATATTGGTTAGATATCTATATAGTTTATAAAACCATCCCCCCAATTGCTCCCTCCCTCCCCTGACCCTCCACCTAGCCAATGTATTCATGTTAATTGCATTCCCTGTGCAGTGCTCCCCATCCCCATGACCCTCCATCAGCTACTAATTTTTACTTCTTTAACCCTTCACCCCATTCTCCCGGCCCCCTAAACTCCTTCCACTCTGTTTATCACCAAATCGTCCACTATATTTGTGAGTTTGTTTTTATTAGTTTGTTCTTTTTATTCCTTAGATTCCACATACAAGTGAAATCATATAGTGTTTATCTTTCTCTGACTTAAATACCTTCTAGGTCCATCAAAGCAATATCTTTTTCCAATCCCTTCCTTTTAGTCTGTGCGTGTCTTTTAATCTGAAGTGAGTCTCTTACAGGTAACATGTAGGGGTCTTGTTTTTCTTTCCATTCATCCACTCTTTTGATTGGAGCACTTAATTCTTTTTCCATTTGAGGTACTTATTGATAGAAATGTAGTTGTTACCATTCTTTATTCCTGTTTTTGATACATGTTTTTTTCTTTTTAAAGAAGTCCCTCCAACATTTCCTGTAATACTGGCTTGGTGGTGATAAATTTCTTTAGCTTATTTTTGTCTGGGAAGCTCTTTATCTGCCCTTCAACTCTAAATGATAGCTTTGCTGGATAAATTATTCTTGGTTGTAGATCCTGGGTCTTCAACCTGTCGAATATTTTTCACCAAGCCCTTCTGTCCTGCATAGTTTGTTTTGAGAAATCAGCTGCCAGTCTTATGGGTTTTCCCTTATAAATAACTATCTGTTTTTCTCTTGCAGCTTTTAAGATTCTTTCTTTGTATTTAACCTTTGGCATTTTAATTATGATGTGTCTTGGTGTAGGCCTCTTTGGATCCCTGATTTTTGGAATTCTCCGAGCTTCCTGGGGTTTTATGTTTATTTCCTTCACCAGGTTAGGGAAGTTTTCCATCCTTATTTCTTCAATCAGCTGTTCAACATCTTGATTTTCTTCAGTTACGCAGATCAGACGGATATTTGGACCCTTAATAGAGTCCCATATGCTTCTTAAATTATTTTTATAGTCTTGGCCTCATCTCTTGCCAGTCTAATTGTGTGTCCTTGGCTTTCTCATCCTCTAGACAGGGCATTTGATCTTTTTCTTTATTCACTCTAGTTATCCCTTTGTTTATTCCATGAATATATTTCTCATCTCAGAGAGTATGTTCTTCATTTCAGACTGGTGCCCTTTTATAATTTCCATTTCCATTTTTCTGTATTTTATCTCTTTGTTGAAGTTCTCATTGAATTTAACCAAAAGTCCATAGAGCATCTTTATAACCAGTGTTAGATTACTTGAATCCATTAGATCTGGATCTCTGTTCTGTTCTCTCATATGGTTTCTGCTTCTTTGTCTTCCCATTTGGCTGCCTTTCCATGTCTGTTTCTATGTACTAAGCAAAACTCTTAAGTCTCCTGGTCTTATTAGTGTGAATTTGTGAAGTAGGTGTTCAGTGGTATGGTCCTCAGAGAGGCTCAGCTGCAGGCCATACTTAGCCCAAGTCTCTGCCCCTCTGGGTCCACCTGTTAAGATTCAGCAAGCAATCCACAGATGCTGTGCTTATAGTTGCCTCAAAAGGCCACACCAGAAATGGAGGCCAGCTGCCCCCAGTGTGAGTCCGGGTGCTGCTCAGCAAGGAGCACCTGACTCACTGAAGATACATTTGGATGTGGATTGGATGGGGCCATGAGTTGGGGGAGGTGGGGTTTCAGGGAATCCTCTAGGTAGAGCGACCACTGTTATCCAGTTTGATGACCTCACGGGTATGGGGGTGCAGTGTCCGGTACACTGGCAAGGGGGAGGGCTCAACAGGGAACAGTGGATACGGCCGGCACTTCAGTACAGAATGAGTCTCGCCTTGGCCCTCACTCTGACAATGTCTCCCTGTAAGTCCCTGGTGCCCCGCATGCAGCTGAATCGGCACTGGTGTTCAGAGCAAGCAGATCCATCACCGCAAAAATCCGCTTGTGGACGTGGCCCCTATAAGAGGCTTCTGCCTCTGCCGCAGCTTCCATCTCACTCAGCCACTCGAGGCCAGGCAGCCCTGCATCCTCGCCCCATCTTACCTTCTGCTGTTGCAGGGTGATTTCTTGGACTTCTCCCTAGTTGTATGGCTTGTTCATCAAGATCCCAGGTGACTTCTTTCCTTGCTGCTGCTCCTTGTTTCCGTTATAACTTTGATTTGGTCGCCAGAGGGATGAACAGAACCTCTATCATCGATGCTATTTTGGTTCCCTCCTCATAGTGCGAATCTATGTTTGAAAAATTTTATGACTAAATGTTGGGGTGAAGAAATATCTGAGGGCCTTAAAGGATGAGTAGGAATTTGTTTGATGGAAAAGGAGGAGAGGAACATTGCAGACAGAGGGTTGACTTCTCAGGGACCCCTGAGCCATATTGGCAAGTGCCTGAAGCTATCTGCTGTTCTAAAAAATTTGAAGTGTGTTTGGAGAAAACCCATGGGCTCTGAGAGATGATGCTGCAAGCTTCTGCAAGAGTGGCCTTGGACCTGTTTTCCATGACTACTGCATTACCCTGGCTTCTAGGTTCTACATCTTAGAATTGGCCTACAATGTGGATGGGAAGTGACTGACCTCTTCCCTTTTCCCTTCCCAACCCAGGAATCCAGGGCTTGCTCCTTGGCCACGAGCACCAGACACTGCCACACTTCCATGTCCTGGGACTGTCTGGTGGGGCTGCCTTTGCTGGAGAGAGTATGCCCGTAGCTGAGACTCAAGATCCTTTTGTTCATCAGAGATTTTTTTTTTTTTTTAATAGGCACTTCAAGTACTGGTCTCATTTGCACCAGTCACATGCACATCCAGGGAGAGGGAGTGACATGCACAGTGGGTTCGCGGCAGACAGCAGAAAGGCAGGCACTGTATCTCTTTCCTCTGTCCTGCCACCTAGCCTCCTTTGTCTCTCAGTTCTAGCTTTCCCAGTCTTCCATCCATGATCTTTGGCCAGGTCTCCAGTATTTCTTCCAAAGCGCTGGGCAAGATCTGCTGCCCAAGTATTGGTCTTTTAAAGTTAACCTAGATTCATGTTCCTTTGTTAGTTAGTGCTAAGTAGCTGCTCCCTACACTCTAACCATGTATTGTAAATACTTTGATTATTTACATTATCACTTCAGTCCTGGCTCTCAGAATCCTTCACATAGTCTAATATGATTGCTTCTTTCATAAGTTCCGGCATTCTTATTTTTTATTTTTTACATATGTTTTAATGTTAAAGCTCTGACTTCATTTTAGCATCATTCATGAGCATACTTTATTTCTGTAATTAGGGTTTCCATTGTGGTTTTGGCCCTTTTGTGTGCTGTGATTTTCCTTGTAGTGACTGGATTTGACCTGTGAGAGTCCACTGGCACCCATGGCAGTTATTGTGTGGCAGTCCATTACTGAGACCAGGCCAGGCTCTGAGGCCCAGGCCAGTTCTCCAGTGCCCCTCTTCTGGCTAGCCTGGTGACATGAGCCATTCACAGTGGTAGAGAGCAGGTATTTTTGTGGTATTCTATTCTTTACTGGACATTAGCATTCTCTGCAATTCAATTTTGATATTCACCTCTTGTTATTAATTCTAATACTTGTGTTTGTGTTTATAAATTCTTACTACTGGGTCACTGGGGCCTGGGATGAGTCGTAGAGAGGGAAAATTGGATTCTAGATGAACAAGAATTTTCTATTCTCTGAGTGAAGGGTGCTGGGAAGAAGGCTGAGCTGATATGGATAACTGAGCGAAGACAGTGAGGGGGAGCTAGTGGTTTGAGTGGACCAAGGGTTCAGAGCACTTTAGAGTCAAGGTCCACATTTCTTCCCCTCCAGCCCCAGCCTGGTTCTGACCTGCCCCTCCTCCGTTTCTCTGCTGCTTATGAGAATGCTACCACCTGCCTGGGCTGGTTTGGCCTGGATGCAGCTGGCACCTGAAACTCGAGGAGAGTATGGGGAAGGAGAGAGGGATTGTAAGTATCTAGTGATTCACTAGAAGGCCCCCCGCCCCCATTTTTCCAGAAATGATCCTGCCTTCACCAAAACCTAGAATGTCAGTCTTGGTAGAATCAAGAGTGAGACTATGTTCATAGGAAAAAACAGAAGGTCCAGACACTGGGCTCGCTATCCCCGTAGATCAAGAGAGACAGTACCATTCTGGCTGTGCACAGGGCTAGCAACAGGGTAGAACCAAAACAAATGGCAGTGTTTCCATAACCAACTCAAAGGGCCCAGCAAGCCAGAGAATCTCTGAATGAAGCTTTTTTCCTTTGAACATCAGACTCTTTTTGTATCCAACTGCCTAAATCTAAGTACCTTACGTATTGAAAAATACAGCTGTACTGGAGTCATTCTGAGGTGACCTACATCGGCCAGGCTTCATTCCTCAGCTGCCTCTGCTCTCAGGGAAAGAGCTTCTACAGGCTGAGCAGCCATGGAGGAGTGGCAGCTGAAGCAGTGTCCAGGCCTGTGTCTGGCTGGCCATGATCTACTTACTCTGTAATGGGCAAGTCAGGTCTGTCAAGGTCCCCACCGTGTTCTTACCTACAGGATCAAGCCTGGGCACTCATTCACTGCCCTTCAGTCGTGAATGAGGGGTATGTGCGCATATGCATGTATAAGGAACACTCTTGGATACCTTGGACTAAGTGTGGATAGAAGGAACACAACTTGCTCTTGTTAATTCTCTCAAAAGCACTAAAGGACTGGCTCCTATGTGTCAGTCACAGGTACTGGGAAAACAGGGGCAAGAGATGCCATCTCTGCCCTCAAGAATCTTTGGTCTAGAGAGTGAGGCAGATAAGCCCAACTGTAATGCCCTTGTGTGGTGAGCACCATGGGGGTATTTGGGGATGGGGTGAATGGGGACCCTCAATTTTCTACTTTGTATTTGACCAGTTTGGCAATCAGATTCAGCAGATGATTACTGGGCCTTTTCTCTGTGTGTGGCATCCCCAGGGGATAAATGATGGCACCTACCTCATGGAGTTTATGATCTATTAGTAGGGGAAACCTTCTAGTCAAGCTAGTTAGATTATGAGACAGGATGCAGAACTCAATAGAGATCGGTATGTCTGCAGTGAGTAGAGTGGTTACTTCCACCAGAAATATTTTCAAAAGGAAGTAGTTTTGAGGTTGAGCTGTGAGAAGAAAAGACTCTTGCTTCATCCTTGATCCCCTTCACTCACTGGGTTATCAGCTGCCTCCAGTGTCCAGGTGAGTAGGGACAGCATCTCGCCTCTGCTTTACCCTACATGGCCCATTAGGAGTTGGAGCTTTGTCCACAGGGACTTCCTGTAGACAGAGATGCCGTGGGGCCAGCCTGGCAGGGCTGTTAGTTCTCAGCTCTGTAGGGATCCTCATTCTGGCCTATAGGATAGCAAGGAGCCTTGGCAGGTATTTGAGGGAGCTCCACAGCAAGTTTCAATAGAGCATGAATCAGGCTGTTGTCAGAGTAGGGGAGGCCTACAGAAGCCAGACCATAAAGTGATAAGGACCTGTCTTCAGCACATTGCTTCCAAGGGTAGAGAAGGTTCTGATGGTGACTAGGAGTTCATGAGAGACATTTCTGGTTAGCTGGGAGCCATGTAGGAGTTTGCTGAACTCCTGAGACCTCAGCAAGATGACAGACATACCACCAAAATGTCTGTAATGCCATCATAAAATATACTCATGCTGTTGCTGGGAGTATAAATAAACTGATCTCATCTTTTTGAAGGGTCTTTACTATTGCCAATCAATTTTCTAAATGACCGTACCCTTTCAGCTAGGAATTTGTCCTATGGATGTGCTGGCACAAATGCATAAGCATACATGTATACAAATGTTCAGTGCTGCATTATTTGGGTTGGCCAAAAGAAGAGAGACCACAACCTAAATGCCCAACGATAGAAGAATGGTGTGATACATTATAATACACATACAAAGGCATGAGTCAGCCTGTAGAAGTGATGGGGAGAGTCTGGAATACTGTGTAAGCTGCAAAGAATCATATGTATATTAAAAACAATTTGTACAAACGTGTACTTATGTACACACAACAGTATATAAATAGGTATGGACATCTGTCTATCTACTGAAAAAACTGGTTTCCTCTGGAGTAGGAGGAGGCAGTGAGGGAGGGCCTTCTACTTTGCATCCCACACAGGCTGGCTTTATGGACTAGCACATACTCCTTTTGTCACTTTTAAGAATTGGTACATGTTTTCCCAAAGGAAATAGAATGAAAAAAAAAAAAAAAAGCATAGCCAGCAGGCTAGCCAGAGGTACATGTGTCCCCTAGGAGCTGAATAGGACCTGCCGGGCCATGCAGCAGCGAATCGTGGAGCTCATCTCCAGAGTATCCAATGAGGAAGTGACGGAGGAGCTACTGCACGTCAACGACGACCTCAACAATGTCTTCCTCAGATATGAGAGGTAGGAGCCAGGGTCCTTTTGTTTTCCCTTGGAAAGATTATTGCCATAAGAGGAATTTCTTTCATAAACAAAGGGAAGAGAGAGAGATATTAGAGTTAGAAAATACTCATCAGAAATGCTAATTTGTTCCCAGAAGACAGGGAAAATGCTGCTTGTTCTCTTGGGAGCCCTGCAGCAGGAAAGTGACTGCAGAATTAGGATCTGCCCTTTGTAAGCCTCAGGCTGCTCTGCCTTCTCCACCCACCCTAGCTCCTGGAGCGGGAGGACTGGGACACCTGCTCCTTTGAAGATCCTTTGAATTTGAAAAGGATTAAAGGGGGAAAAAAATCTCTGCTAAGGAAAAAAGATCTACTTTTACCCATCTTTAAGAAAACGGATTATTTTCCCTCCCTTTGCAAATGTCAGTGCCTCTAGAGTGTTCAGAAGCAGGAAGGGTGTAAGTGCTGGAACACAGCTGTGTAAGGAAACACATATTCAGTTCTTCCTGTAGCCAAATCATTTTGGGGTTTGAGGTAACTAACTTGCAAATTCTTTTCCCTTTCCAAAGCCATCTCTGGGGGAAAAATGCAAAGCATCTTATTCAGATGTAGTTTTTAATAGGTGGTTTAATGGCACGGTCTCTTCCCATCATTCTTCCCATTCCATCACTGATGGGTGCTCCACGAGCTTTCCTGAATTTCCTGAATTACTTAGTGTCAGCATCAGAAAGCACTTTGACCAGGCCAACCTTCTTCTAAATCTAAGCCCCAGGTCCCCAAAGACTTGGGGTGCTGGCCCCTCACTGACTTATGGCAGGATGAGCTGGCACCAGTTAGGGTTGGTGTGACAGATATTTGCATCTGGGGGCATAGAGGGTGATATTGCTGCTATTGTCACAACTCTGGACTTTGGCAGTAGGGTGGGGTAGCCCTGTGTCCACCTGACAGATGAAGAAGCCACTGCAGTGTGAATATGGGGCCATGCATGCATGTGTCAATTGAAGAATGGGAGCATTATCTGAGGCACCTCAACTCCCAGCCTTAGACGTCTTGGTTTTGCCATGTGGTTCTAATTTCTTCACTTTAAATGGGCTAGTCTTTTAACCTGTTAGACCCATTTCAACCCCTTCTAGAATAAGATGACAAGAACTAATGTGGGCATTTTCACCTGGGTCTGCCAGTCCCAGTGTTACCACAAATTCAGAGGCAAAGCTTGAGGCCAACAGACCTAAGGCTAGAGTGCCTTTGATAAGACTAATTGTCCCTCGAAGAGAGTATGGGAAAGTTGTTCTAGGATTAAAATTTTTTCAGATGTATTAATACTCCTGTTCTCCTTATAAACCATGATTGAAAAACCATATAAGTCTTCAAAACACAGTTGACACACATATCCTAACCAGATTGTCCCTTGCGGGGATTCCTCCTCACCAGGCACAGACCCCAGCAAGTGGGGAGACCAGTGTGGAGCAGCGAATCTCAGTGAAGCCTGATCTCTCCAGGCTCTAGCTGGAGAAAATCTCTTAGCTACCTCTTTGCCCATAACATTTGGGAACTTTTAAATGCAAGGGCAGCCCACCTCCCCACCCCTACGCACACAATTGCTCTTCTATTCCTCAGCTGGTATGAGAATGACAGGCAAGAGATAGAAGAGGCTTTCTGCAGTTATTTCAAGCCAACTCGCATCCACAGCCAGTCTGCAGCTAACAGGCTGGAGTAGGGGACTGGCTGGCAGCCTGTTACTGGTTGATCTAACCCTTTCTGCAGCTACCAGGGATCCTTCATCAGGCCAGGGGCCTGTGCCTGTCTTCCTCCTCTAGGTGTCTGCCCCGTATATGCCCTACCACCTTTACTCTGGCAAGTTGAGCTGGGGCATCTCAGTGACCTCAGACAATTATTCCCCAGCACAGCTCTGTGAAATAGGAAGGAGGGCTGTACTTTTTGCCTGGCTTTGCCCCCAGGTAAAGTGGTTGGTCCAACCTACCTGTCAAAGGACAAGAGGAACACCCGGGTTCAGGGTCTGAGGGAATGGCTGGGGGTGCTTATAATGGCCTCCTGGGTGTGTCAGTCAACACCCTCCTCCCTTACCTCAGGGTGAGGCCTGGAGAAATTGTACATGTATGGGTTCACTCCCACTAGCCCCCAAAATGGGTCTGGTTGGTCTCCTTTCCTGGAGCCTCAGTCTCTGCTGGCCTCCCAGGGCTGTCGGTCCCCAGGAGCTCTCCACAGGACCAATAAGCATCATGGTGCCCTGTCACCCCCCTCTCCTTACTCTGCTTTCCCTTCCCGTTAGGTTTGAACGATACAGGTCGGGCCGATCAGTTCAAAATGCCAGTAATGGAGTAAGTATCCCTTCAGAATTCTCTCATCTCTGGAGGCCAGGGGAGCTGCTTCAGTTTGGTTTTTCTAACTGGGGTTTAAATATTTGGGTAACTGTCTAGCAGGCTCTGGCTGATGGGATACTGAGGAAGAGCTAACAGGCGCATCCCTGGTGGGAGGGTGGCAAGGAAGCCCCTGTCCTGTGCTGGTAACTGATTCAGCCCTGCCTCATTTAAGTGGGAGCGGGGAGCTAATGGGCAGGGGCCTACTGACAGCCAGGGCCCACAGTGGACCCCTGTCGTCGTGAGAGAAACTACCTTGCTCCTGTACTGGTACTGCATTGAAACCCTGCACGGTGCCTGCTGGCTTTGACCTTAGAGACCAGTACAAGGGCTCTGAGGCTCACGGCCATCTCATGCTCTGACAGGTACTGAATGAAGTGACCGAAGACAACTTAATAGACCTGGGGCCTGGGTCTCCAGCCGTGGTGAGCCCAATGGTGGGGAACACGGCACCCCCATCTTCCCTCTCTTCCCAGCTTGCAGGCTTGGGTGAGTGTCTCATAGGGGTGTCAAGGCCTCCTTCACAGGCCACTGCCTGGTTGTGAGTCTGGGCTGAGAGCTCCTTTCACTCTCTTTGTCAGAAGTTTTGAAGAGAACCTTTTGGGGAATCCATGGGAAAGTATATTCCTGAGTCCTGGGCAATTGTACCACCTTCAGTTCATAATTTCTTTTCCTAAACTTAAAGTTTAAACCTGTGTTGGAAAGCAGGGGTTGGGGGAGTTCTCAGAAATGAGAACTTGTTTGCTTTTTAAAGAAAAGTGGCTGCTGTGTTTTATCTAGAATATTCCTTATGGTTGAAGCAATTTCCTTCTCTATATCAACTAGGCCAAGGATGGCAAATAGGTTTCAGCTCATTTGCTGCTTGGAGCACAGGTCTAAAAATGACATCGAAGTCATGCCACATCAGGGCTTGAAAGATGAGTCAATAATTGACTGGTGATGTCTGCCATGGGCTTGGAAATAGGAAGTGGTGGCACTGACATACTTGCTCTCCTTGAACTAACATCAACCTAAAGCGTCCCATTGTCTAAACCCTCAAACAAGAAACTTATCATTTTTTCACAGTTCATTCAGTTTAAAAGTGTATAGATGACTCTAGATACTGCAAATACACTGGATGATACCAATTTATAACAAAATTATAGTATTAAGATAATTAATAGGTGTGGTCCTCTCAAAATTTTTTCTTCTCTCCTTTTCTGTTTTCTTATTTCTTAATATTTATTTTTATACCTTCATTTCATTTCAGTTGACTTGAGCTTTTACTTAGTGATCAGTCAGTTGATATAATCCTGGCTTTTCAATATCTCATATATCTGTAGCTCTTGTTCCTCTTTCAGAACAGATTTCTCTACCTTCACTCCATCCAGCATTTGACCACTAGATTTAATACCAAAATTCAACTTGAATTGTGCTGCCTCCCTTCCTAAAAAAGTCTAGTGTATTCCCATCAACTCCTTGAACTGGCATTTGAATCTTTCCATCAGCCATCTCCCACCTCCCTTCCAGCCTTATCCTCCATTAACCTCTCTCCATGAGCACTATTTGCTTCACACGCCCTGGACTTCCAGGCCCTGTGCCTTTGTACCTACCTGCCTTTTACCCCTTCTCCCCACAGCATAGTCCCATTTGTTCTTAAAGACCTGTTCTTGTGTCAATTTAGAGTCTTTCCTGATATCTCAAGCTAAGTATTGCTGTTGTCTGTCTCCCACATACTCTGTGCACTCAGATTTAAATTTGGTCCTCTCAGGATCTAGTTCAGAACATGGTGGGTACCTGTGAAATATTTGTCAAATAACTCAATGACCCAGGTCCTTAGACATTGTGATTGAGTTAATGAGGAGCACACTGATAAGGGCATTATGGGAAATCTGCAGGAGTACTTGCCCCAGGCCCCACTTTTTTGCTGCCAGTAATCTCCCATTTATTCATAATGTCTCTTTCCCCACCTTGAGCAGACTGGAGGTCAGTGGCCCCCATCTGGGACCCACCTGTGGCTCCTGCATGTGGTGGCTTGGGAGTGCTGAGGACAGTCCCCCCCCCACCCCACCCCAATAGAACTTTAACTTGCTCAAATGGCATCCTAACTTTGGGACCCTTCATTAAGTCCATTATCCACATTTTGTTTTCATCTTCTTCTCATTTGTTGTTACAGACTTGGGGACAGAGAGCGTCAGTGGCACCCTCAGTTCACTTCAGCAGTGTAATCCTAGTGACGGCTTTGACATGTTTGCCCAGACAAGAGGGAACTCCTTGGCCGAGCAACGCAAGACGTATGTTGGGATCATTTCAGTGGCTCTCAGAAGATATTGGGGGAGGATTGATCCAGGCCTGGTCACAGGCCAGCACAAAGAGGCCTTTTATTTACCAGGGCCAGGACTGCCAAGAACTTTGAAATATGGCTGTAAGGACTTGGTAGTAGACAGAGATGTTGAATGAATACTAACCCGTCCCCACATCCCCTACCCCCACCCCCACTCCCGCCTTTGGGTCAATTGTAGTTGGATTTCTCCTGTCAGTCAGAGAGTGCTCTGTTGTTCTCTTTGCTTCTTTTGCTGCTGCTGCAAGAATTTCATCTGTAGGAGGAGCTGGGAGTCTGGAGGGTGCAGCCAGACAGGCAGTGAACTGGTTCTAGGCAGCATGGATTTCTGGCCCAAGGGTGTGGACAGAGGCTTCTCTAATAGCAGCTCTAGCCAGGATGAGCCATATGGAATTGGAGGAGTTTATTCCAAAGTAGATAATACCTTGCATCTCAGAGAGGCACCAAAACAGGCTTCGAGCTTTCTGTTCAGCCTATAGGCAGGTGAGGAACACTTTTCCCCACCTTTCCTAGAGGCACAGCATCTTGATGCATTCAGCTTTCTGAGTCTCATGCTCTGGAATCAACAGGTTGACCACAAGCCCAATGTCTCATGTACCCTTCACCAGCAAAAGTTGCTTTTAAAAGGAATACAGTGAAAGAAGTCAGGGACCAGAGGAAGACAACCTTCAGAATCAGTTATAGACCCCAATCCAGACCTTCCTTGTTAAATACCACTAAAGCTGCTTCTTTTAAAATAAGAAGTAATATTACTTTGGCTTTATCTTGCCCCTCCCTCTGAGCAGTCTCAGGGCATGTCTGACATCCTGTCATTGAGCTTTAGAGATGCCTAGTGTTACTTAAGAAAGGATCGTTGAGATGCAGTGTCCTGACCTCAGAAGAAATGAGTGGCTGAGCCAGTGCTAAAACCCAGGCAGGCCTCTTAGCTTCAGTAGCAGTCAGACTGACAGACGAGCCCTTAGCCTCTGCGCAGATGCCAGGGCTGTGGGAAATGTTTTTCCAAGTACATGTGGGGAAGGTGCCACGGATAGAAAGTGATTATAGGTCACTGTCCCAACGCCTTTGACCACTATGGGGAACTGACTCTGCTTGTGCCGCTTGTCTCCAGGGTAACCTATGAGGATCCCCAGGCTGTTGGAGGACTTGCTTCTGCACTAGACAATCGGAAACAGAACTCTGAAGTGGTAGGTCTTGAACCCTGTTTTTCTGCCTAGAGCCCTCTGGAGGGAAAGTCAGGTAGTTTGGTAAAGCTGGCTGGATAATTAAGCAGAAGCTGGCTTGCATGGAGGGCAGACTGGGATGAGAGTACTGTATTACCTCATTGAGTTCTTACCCCACCCCATGGGTGACACCCCAGGTCAGCTTTCCCATTTCACCTGGAAGGAACAGGCCCAGAGAGGTGGTGACGCCAGCAAGCAGACAGCAAGCAAGCTGGAGTCCACTCCCTGGAGGTGTGACTCCAGAATCTGTGCTCTTCCTATCTTGGTGGCTCCAAGCTCTCAGAGCACAGGTCTCCTATGACCAGATAGGGTCTTTCCCCAAATGTTACAGTGCCCCAGGTATGGCCAGTGCTCTGAAATAATAATGACCTTTACAAGGAAGGGAAACGCTGATCTGAGCCATATTTCTACTGATCATTTGTAGCTGCCCTAGAGAAACAGTACCAGCCCCATTAGAAGGCAGTGGATTGTCTGGATTTGTTGGGGAAACGGGCTGGAGGGATGGGAGGAGCAGTTGAGCGGTGACTAGGAAGGAGGGTGTTCTGGGAGGCCCTATGTCTGGAAGGAGCAGAACTAAATGCAGAGCTACTTTGAAGTGAAGAATGATGCTTGTTAGAGCCCCCAAATGTAGCCCTGGTTTTTGTAAGATTTTAGATCATTGTGGGGATGGAGGGGGTGGGGGGAGGATTTGTGTCTTAATGCTTTTCATGAGATTGTTCCCCTTTTTGCCTAAGAAATGTGTGTGGCAGTGTGTGAACGAATGTTTGTTTGCAGGGGCAGGAAAGGGGAGGGCTATTAGGACAATAGCCCCAGAACTGCTAGAATGCCTTTTCAGGGTCTCCCAGTTGGGCTAGAAGGGGGCAGTGCTCATCTGTCCACTAGATGGGAAGGTTTGCTCCCCAAATACTAGTTGTTGGCCTCTTGCAGCCCTTGTTCACACGAGCCCAGGCAGGAAGCAGTGCTGCAGCCTGGTTTCCACAGGGAAGCTCTCCTTGGGGGAAGGAACTCCTTCCTTCATCTGTAGGATGTACGTCCCACTGCACTGACCACCAGGGGGCACAGAAGAGCCAGCCCCACTGCCTTGGTTTCTCAGTACCCTGCCTTTCCACAGAAGGGTGGGCAGTGCCACCTGAACCTGAGACCGGGACTCCCAAAATCTATGCAGTAATCATGGTTCTGTCCCTCCCATTACTTAGAGTGTTTTCCCACCTAACTCAGGGAGGGTGTTAGGGAGCTGAGCTGAAAGCCCATCAGCACACTGCCAGATGAGGACATCCCCTCCCCCTGCCCCACCCTGTCCTGGCCTACAGCCCCATCCCTCAGCAAGGCTGACCTCGTTTGTTTTCCAGTCTGCCTCCAGGGCCTGCTCCGTCCATGCCAACGTGTGTCCTAGCACAGCTCTGCCATTATCAGTGCCCACACCTGGGTCTGAGTATAGGCGATGTGGCCAGCTTCCTGCCCTTCACACCCTTTGGGCGTGTGGCTTGGCCAATCTCCCTATTTTCAAAGGTCTTGATGACTCCAGCACGTTTTCTACATGATGGTAGACATACTGCTTTTCATGTTTACCGCTCCATGGGGCAGCGAGGGGAAGCAGAGTTCATGTTAGCTGCGTGTCTGTCTCTGTGTATCTGTATATGTCTATATGTGTTTGTATATCTCTATGTGTATCTGTGTCTTGTGTGTATGTGCCTATGTGTGCCTGTGTCTATGTGTTTGTGTCTCTGTGTGTGTATCTGTGGGTGTGTTTCTGTATCTCTGTGTATGCCTGTCTTTATATTCTTGTGTCTGTGTGTATGTGCCTGTGTCTATGTGTGTGTTTGTATATCTCTGTGTGTGTCTGTGTGTCTGTGTAGCTATGTGTGTGTATCTCTGTGCGTCTTTGTATCTGTACACACACACTGACTCATGTATATCTTCAGGCTAGTGCTTCAGCTTACGGTGTTCCATATCTTAAACCATGCTGGCCTGGAAATGAAAATGCATCAAAGTAGAAATTAAGAACACAGTAAAAGGGGCGGGGCGGATTGTGTAGCCACACCTCTACAGTGCAACCAAATCACTAGTCTTAACTTTAAATACTTTTATCATTTAAAGAAAGACAATATAGCCAAATTCAGCGTTCAAGTTAAGAGTTTGGAAAAAGAATACACAGGTAACTGAGAAAGAGGAAAAAGAGAAGAAAAAGTAGAAATAAGTTAGAAAAAAGTAGAAATGGTTCTGTAAAAGTGAGTTCTTTGATAAGTTGACCCTTTGCCAACCCCAAGAGCCCTAATTGAGAGAAGCAGCCCTGGGTGATCTCTGTGACCTCACAGATTTTCCAAGTGTATGGGAATGGTTGGCATGAGTACATGTTACCCCATTGGGATTCTTGGTTACTAAACTTCTCTGCTCTTTTCCAGGTAGGTAAGGGGGACATGCTTGGGGGCAGGGGGTTTGTGCTTCAGGTCACATCTCCTTACATGACAATCAACTCCGAACGGGGGCTTTTCTATTTCCACAATATATACTATTGCTTCTTTATCATGGGTCTTGCTGTGACTTTTCTTTCTGGGACTTTTCTGTCCTCCATCCAGAAGAGAGGTAAAGGTGGGGACTCTGACCTGGAGCCCATAGACAGCTGGCTCATAACCCAAGGAATGGTGAGAGGTCACCAGCTGAGCTGAGCCCCTTGTCTACCCCAGCGCTTACCTGTGTCACCTGCTGAGCCCTTGTGAGTCAGACAGTACAAGGCCATTCTCCTTCTGACTTGGTGCCAAATTTTCCCCTCCTGTCTTTGTATAATCTCCTGAAGCCACACACGTCCAGCGCCAGGAGCGCCTCCTCTGGTTTTCTGCTGAGGTCCATGCCCCTGGGCCTTAAGGGTCTGGGCATTTTCAGGAATGGGGGGGCCCTTCCCTCCTTTTACTGTCTCTGGAGCACTCAATAGTATTCACTTTTCCAGGATGAGCACAAGTTACTGTGGCTTTTGCATGGGAGGGGATGTTTCTAAGAGAATAGACTCAAAGCATCTGACTGGTAGGGGAAGCCCCCTCCAGCCTATGAATTTGGTGGTCCTAGGCAGATGAGTTTTAATAATGTAATTATTTGTGCTTACTATGTCCCCCAGAGGATCTGAGACCTCTTAAAGAAACACAAACACAATAGGAACAGAATAAAAACACAAAGGCAGAGGAGTTTAATATCATACATGTAGTTAGTTCTGAGGAAGCAGAGCTCTCTGGGCACAGAAGCCTGGGAGGTTCTCTCCTGCCTCATCTAGTATCCCTGAGCATGGTGCATAGAGAGAGTGACCTCGTTCCAGGGTGCTTGCCTTGGAGTAATGATATCACCTCTAATGAAGCCACAGCCCTCATCAAGTACCTCTAACATAGACACCAAAGGTCTGTACATATGTGGTGGGCTGAAGTGGGAGAGGATGCACTAAAGGGAAGATGAGAAAAGCAAAGAAAGGGTAGGCCTCTGCCCTGCAGCTAGATTGGGGAGACACTGGACATATACCAGGTAAGAAGCATAACTGACCCTTGGAGACCATGCCAGGCTGTGGCTAGGCGAGGTGTATTCAAGCAAGGCCAGTATGTTAGGCAGCACAGGGGGTCACCTGCCTGAACAAAATGTTACCAGTATGCAAGGATATGGGCCATGCAGGGCCATCAGAACCATTGGGGTGAGGGGTATATGCCTGTCACCTGGCTTAAAGCTGATGACCTTTACACATGCTCAGATGGGGCCCATCTCCCTCCACCTGTCAGAGCAGCAGGCACTTCATCTTGATGTTCCTGCACCAGACCCCACAGCCATTCTTAGAGATATGGGCTACCTGGGCCCCTCATTTGCTTCTTTAGAGACAGGCTGGGGCTCTGGCCCACATGTTGGGTGGCCTTAGAGTAGGACTCCTAGAGGCCATGTCCACTCCATTGTTCAAATTGGGGGGAATCCAGCCATGTGTCCTTGTGCCTATTAATCCTGCAAAAAAAGGATACTGTCCACAAAAACTACCCTGAGTGTGGCCTTGGCAGCTGGTGGTAGTACCTGCCTCTGCCTACACACTGTCCTATCCCCTCCTAGAGCTCCAGTCTCTGACTTCCCAGAAACAAGCTCGACTAACAGCTAACCTGGTGTCTCACTTGCCTGACTACAGTGTTTTTTCTTTTAAGTGATGTACATTAATTGCTTTGCCCTATTTCCTGTAGCATAAAACCCTGAGTCTTTCCAAACCTCCCAGGTACAAATTCTTTACTTGGAAACTTTTTGTACTATTGAGTGAGACCAAAGGACTCTTGGACCACTCCTCACATTGGGGAGGCAGTGGAAGCCCTGTAGGGAGGACTGCACTGGAAATAGCACACCCGAGCAACAGAAATTGCTTCTGTTGCGTTGGAAATCAGAGTTAGGTTTCCTTGTGGGTTGGAGTTGTGGGAGGCAAAGCCTCACTCTCCTGGGACTTTAGGTGTTTGGATATTCAGCAACAAAGTTAACAATACCAGGCTCATTACCAGTTGAAGAAAACCCTGAACCATCTTGAACCAGCCTGCTCAGAGAATGCTAGTGCATGTGCTCTTCCTCCCCCTACCCTACCCTCCTGCCTCCAGCTCGTGGGCCTTTTTTTGGCTGGTGAACAGAAAGAAGTGTCCCCCATATTCAATTGCAACCAGGAAAATATCCAGATATGAACAAATATAAGGCACAAGAACAGAAGTAGGTTAGTAAAAGTCTGCTACTGCCAAAGCCCGGGTTTGGAATGGGAGGCAGAGGGGCTCCCTACTCATACCTGGAGGACCTCCAGACACAACAAGCCTGAGGCCACCAAGGGCACTAGCTGTGGCTGAGCCAGTGGCAGCACCTCTCTCCTTTGGGCAGGTGACCCTACTGCTCCCTAAGCAAAGCTGCCCTGACGGCAGCCAAGTGAGGGTCAGCTGATAGACAGCTCACCCACCATTCCTGTCAAAATCTGCTGCTGGCATCCGACGTGCCTGTTTCTCTTTGCACTCTGAAGATGGGCAGGGCTCATCTCGCCATTGCCTCTGCCAAACTGGCCCTGTCCAGCCTATCTTTAGAGCAAGTTAGTTCTAGGCCCTGGTCTTTATTGGAGGGAGCTCCTGGACTAGCTTCTTTTATGTTTCTCTCTTCACATCTCTTTTCCCTTTCTGTCTCCTTCTTTCAACTCACACTCTTCTTCATACCACTTGGACCAGCCTTCAGCTTGGATGATTGCCCAGAAAGATACTAAAACCACAGTAGATCAAAGCCCACAGTCTCTAAGGGATATGCTGGGCCTCACAGGGGCCTGGTGATGTGCCCAAGGCCACAGGGCAGTGACAGAGTCCAGTGCCCTATTCTTCAGTCAAATCCTCTGCTTCTCTTCCATCAGCTTGGATGTGGAAGCTTCCTCTTCCTCCCTCACAGTTTCTCCAGTCCCTATATGCAGAGCAATGTACACGTTTCGTTTGCGTCGGATAGTGCCTACATCATTAGAAGGGACTTTACCCTGGTGTGATACTCAAAGTGCTGATTTACCTTAGAGCAGGAGAGTTATATAGCTAAAGTGTTGTGTCTAAACAAGCAAGTCAATCCCTGCATTCCCTTATATAATAAGCTTTACTGTTAAACCACACCCAAGCTCCTCCTTGATTCATGCCCTGAGGCAAAGTGCCTTTTCGACTGTAAAGATTTAATTCCAGTAATTTCTGGCATCCTGGAGTTTCTGAATTTGAAAACATGCAGACCTAACTGGAAGTTAAGGGATTCAGAATCCTGAGTAGTAAAAACTAAATAAGGCCTGGCAGATGAGGAAACCAAGGCCAAGAATTGCCCAAATCCTTGCAACTCCTTTTGCCTCTCCACCTTAAGCTCTGAGGCTTCTTAGGACAGCAGAGGCTAGGAGCTCCCGGTGAAGAAGCAATTCCAGAGAAAAGCGACTCACTCCAAGGCCTACACCAGTGAGTGCTGGGAGCCTGCTGAGCCCAGCCTGTCTCTAGCCCAGAGCTCTCTCCTCAGCTTGCCTCAGTGCCAAGCCTGGAAGATGCCTTTCCGTAAGCACACTACTTATTTGGAGAAGTCTAGGAGAGGGAAGAAAAGTATTCCCATGATCTAGCATTGGGGGAATTTTTTTTTTTTTTTTTTGAGGTGATGAGGAGTTTCTCAAATATCAATGTTTATTTTCTGAGCACACTTGCTCTCAAGATTAAGCCTCAAAGAAGAAAACTAGAACATGATCCCCGGGCTCAAGGAATGTATTTTTGAACAGTAACAAAAAAATTATAAGCAAAATCTGAAAGTTTAGGACCCATGGCCCATTAATGGCTTTTTTCAAGCTTTTGCAACACCTTGGAAACCTCTGTCCATGGAATCTTCATTTCTCCAGGGTGGACTAAAGCTGGGTAGATTTAAAAAAATAAGAACAAAATAAAGCCCAGTGCGCACTCCAGCAGCTGCTGTCGGGCATGTTTTCTCTTTGGAGATGCGCTGGCTTTCCAAGCTTTAGGTCTAAGAACTTGGCATGGCTCATATCCTCCCAGAGGCCAGGCATTCTGACTTACAAGCATCAAGATAATGAAAATTGGCATCTCTTGTCATGGGAATGTGTCAAGGCATAAGTCCTTCCAGCAAGCATAAAATTAGCAGATCAGGCGTCCTGCTGCTTTCTTTTCGATAGGGAAGGTAGGTGCTGCCTTCGCTGCTGTTAGCACAGCCATTGGGCATTTGTGCCCTCCAGAGTACAAATCACATCTTTGTCCCTAGGAGTCATTTCAGGTTGATTTGAACTCCTTGATATTTTTTTATTTCGACATTCTTAAGTCCCTAGTAAGTCAAAGAAATAAAATGAAAACATAGAATCTTCCTAATCTGATCAGGGTTGGCTCTAGCCTTTATGAAAATGCATGTGAACTGCCCACGCTGGGTCTGTAGTTAGGCCCAAGCACATGAAGCTACTTCAGTTCACCAGAGTGAGAGGTCTTCAGCCTCACTGAGTGGGTGCAGAATTCCAGCCAAATCAAAGACACCTGCTAAGTGTACTTGGGGATCTTCGAAGTCATCACTCTACCACCTACCCCAAACCCCATCAACAGCAGGTTTATACCTTTAGGGGTGGCTTCTCACATCAGGGCAGGGCTGGTGATATGAAATCTTCCTCCTCTTTTGTTAACATTATTCTTACCCTAGATTGTGACATTGAGAGTGAAGCCAGCTATAGACTCAATGCTGGCAATTTCTTCTAGAAATATTGGGCTTGCGAGTGAGCCACTGGGAGGTACTTCTCAAACTCAGGCTAGGTGAGGAGGTAGGTCACCTCGATTAAGATCAATCAAAACTCATTTCTCTAGGCTGGGAGCCAATATTTTATTAATGTGGCTTTTAGAAGGTTAAAGGTTACACTTACTTCCTATCCTGTTGTATCTGACAGCAACTTAAATATTTCTAGCCAAATACATTTTTCAGAACACTATCTCCAAGGCCCTTGGCACAGGTGACCAACCACTGCATGGAGACTGCTCAGGCACCCAGTCACCCCCCTGGCCACCGCTCCCCAGATTTCATGCTCCCCAGATCTCAGCTGAACTTCTTTCTTTGACCGCTGAAGCACAGACAGCCATTGAAAGCTGGGAAGGAAAGGCAAGACTAAAGGAAGCTGTTGAATTCAGACCTGCTTAGTGATTTTTCTCCTAAAGAGACACAAAGATGACTAAAGCCCGTCACTCTCTTTTGCCATCAAAGCCTTTGTTTTTGCTGAGTTTCTGTTAGTGGCGAAATGTGCCTGCTTTCTGTTGGCCAGGCCACACCCAGGTCACCAGTGTTTCTTTCCCACTCAGAGGTACACAAGGACACATTTTGAAATACTTTCAGTGAGCAAACAGAGCCCCAGTGGAATCTCAGGGCTGGCTGCGGTGCCACCTGACCACGTGCACTCCTGTTCTGGGCAGACTGCCACTTGACCTCCCCAGTGGCATCAGGGGCCCACTGGCGGCTCCTCAAGTAACCCCCAGGGACTGGGCTTGACAGTAGAGAGGCAGTACTCCTCCAGCTGTCATCAATGATGAGTTCAAAATCAGCCTGCAGGAGCAGTGCATTTCTGAGATTAAAAGGTTCTTTGCAGCCTGGGCCGAGAGGCCCATGATGTGAGAGCTGATACCATAGTCAAAAAGTTCTCCATTTCAAGAACTTGTACTGCCGCCCTCCCTCCCCACCACTGGTCAGTCCTGCTTCTTAGAATTGGCCACCTCATCGCTTTCCTCACTTGCCATTTCATGTGGCTGCCTCATGTTGCTCGTGCCTGCTGTGCCGATGTGTTTTTTTTGCTCTGTGTATGTTTTAGTTTTATTTGGGGGTTGCTTTTGACGATTTACTTTGTTCGGTGTTCTGTCTTCCCTCGCCTGGCTGTGGGGCTGCCTGGCCTGCTGCTTGCCGCCTCCATAGATCCCTGTTGCGCAGCCCTCTGTCATGGACGACATTGAGGTGTGGCTCGGGACGGACCTGGTGAGACTTGACTTTTCTCTTTCGTCTGTGGGGTGTAGCAAGGCAAAGGTGCTTCTGAGGAAAGGCCTTGGGGACACTGGAAGAGGCCACTCCCCCAGGGAGTGGAGTGGCGGAGGAGGGAGGCCAGGGCAGGCATGGCTCCTGCAGCCACCAGATCCTCACAGCTGGACTTCCCCTCCGACACCTGTGACCTGCAGAGGCCAGAGAGAATGGAGTCCTGAGCTGGGCACAGCCCCTTAGCCCTCAACCACCGGTTGGGCTACAGTGAAAGCCAGAGCTGGGATTCAGCTAGCTCCATCTGGCTCCAAAACACATTTACTTTTTCCTATGACTTTTTAATTTCAGGTGTGTATGTGCTTAGGTTCTTTTTGGGGGGGCCATTTTAAGATATTTGTTTTATTTTCGTTTCTTTTAATTGTGACATATACATAGAGATGAAGCGTTTTTTGGTTTTTTTTTTGTTTTTGTTTTTATTTCACTGTTATCTCTCTTCCCCAGTATCATCTGGTATCTAGGATCTAAAAGAACCCCTGCTCCAGAGACCATTGTCTTTGTACCCAGATATAGGGCAGGAAGTTGAGGACATCATGTATCTGCAAATGGCAGCAGGTCCTGAGAAAGGAGAGCTTCAGTGGCTAGTCCCTCCCTCTGGTTTTCACAAAGCACTTTCACTCTCAGAAACCTGCGCAGGGAGGCAGGGTGGAGGTTGTCGGCTAAAGGCTGATGAAGAAATGTACTTTGGGAGAGGATATAGCTTGCCCAAGGTCATGGGCTAGTTGGATTCTCTCCCAGACCTAGAGACACCTCATTTCTTGCTTCTAGCTGCCTCCTCTTCAGGGGGCCCTGTCCCCAGAGCAAGGAAGTTTTTTAATCACAGGGCTGGCTTAACCGGCTGTGGGCTGCAGATGTGGTCCCCTCCCATAGGAGGACAGTAGAGCTCAGATAGGGCCTCCCACTGTTCTGGGCCACCTCCCTGGAAGACCAGGCTTTTTGAAGACACTCATGGTCACCCAGGTGCCGTGCCATGGGAGAAGAAAATGCCTCATTATATCTTTCTCAAAGGAGTACCTAGAAAAGAAATAGCTCCTCTCACAGAAACAAAGCAGGAAGGGCCAAGGCCCTCAGCTCACAAAGGGGACCCCCAAGCTCCAGAAAGAGGGAGGAACCTGACAGGCAAGGCTGCACAGCAGGTTAGCGGCAGAGCCAAGAAGGAAGCCAGATCTCCTGGCCCAGCCCAAGGCCTGGTCCACTTTCCATCTGGCTCCCTTCCCTGTCACTGTGCAGTGAATTTCCAGCGACCACCACATTCTCCAAACAAAATCAACTCTGATCCACTCTCATTAAGAGCTCACAGAGCCTCCACGACTCCTCAGGACCGGCAGCAGATTATAGAATCTGGGCCACAGGAGGAGGCTGGCTCAGCTCCTAGGAGGCCATGGGACATGGCTTCCAGCTGGACAGTGCTCCACTGCCAAGCACTTCCTAGTGTTATGCCCTGTGCCATGGGCTTCATGGCTCTGGCCCTTATAGGCCTCATGTGGTTCTGAGCTGTTGACATAAACAGTGACTTCCCAGAACCCTGCAGCTGGCTGCAAAGGAACACTGAGTAGAGGAGCACCTGAGGGAGCCCTCAGCATGCCTCAGGCTCAGCCTCCTTGTGGCCCCCTCCGGGAGACATGGATGAGCAAAGGCCTGCCACGGTTCTGCCCCACAGCTCAGCCCAGAGAGCCAGCTTGCATCTTTTTTTGGATTTTTCTTTTGGGCCCTTCTGGAGGATCAAAACCTAGAACCTACTGGAGCGGTTTTTGTTTTTGCTTTTTCTAAACAAAGTTTCTGTTTCTCCAATAAGATAAACAGTACTTTGCTATTGTGGAACTCAGAACAAGAAGTAGGACGTTTTCTTTGGGCTGTCGTGGGCAGCGCGGCCCTGGGGTGGCTGCTGGTGGGGCCCTAATGCATTTTCTCTGCTCCTCCCACAGAAGGGCGATGACCTGGAGGAGGGCGTCACGAGCGAAGGTATGGCCTGGCCCATGGCTTTACAGCACAACCTTGTCCCCTTCATTTGCTGCTCTCGCGCCGGGCTCTTGGGGCGCATAGGGGCTGTCACTCCCACCACCTTGGAGCCTCCACTACCGGAGTACCTTCTAGTACCTAGCCTGAGCCAGGCCTTCTGGGCCAGAAGCTTCTTGGTTCTGTTCCATCCAGGCCTCGTGCTGATGAGGGAAGTGTCAGAAAGAGCATGCGACAATTGGAAGGTCACAGAGCTAGTGAATAGTAGGTACAGTGGATCCTAGGTTAGCATGATCTCAAAACCTGTATTCCTAACCAGTTTGCCCCACCCCCAAATGCTCAATCCAGCAGAGGCAAGACATATGCTGTGCGGTCCACAGGGTACACAGGAAGCCTCTCCAGGCCTGTGACCTCACTTCTGGGGGCCAGCTATATAGATCATGTGGGGAAGTTCCCATCCCAGTTCCCCCCATTCTCCTCTCCCTTTCATTCCTCCTCCTTCCATCTTGTTTCCTTTGCCTCCTGTAGCCCACAGGTTTTTCTCTTCTCTACATATACACTTGCTCGTCTGCTCATCCAGGACTATCTGCTGAACCCTCTCAGGTGGAACTTGAGCTTGGTGTTGCAGGGGAGGCGGATGTTCCTCTCTGAAAGCTTAAGGACTCCTCAAGGCCAGCTCCTGTTTGCTCTTTTGTGTGCTGATAAGGAGAATGGAAAAGCTCCAAGTAGGGTGGGGCAGAAATTAAAGCTGCTCCCACTTATAACTGGGCTTCCTACTTGTCCTAGAGGTGGCAGAGGGAAATTGAGGCTAGGCCCCCGGGCAGCAGAGCACCCAGAAGCACCCCTGGCTCTAGCTAGCTGCTCACCTGTCACTTACTGCTTCTTCCCCGGTAGGTGTCCCAGGCCAGTGTGGCAAGGGTGGGGACTCATGCTGAGGTGACCCTGTGAGCACAAGTGAGTGGGGCTGTGTGGAGAGCAGATAGGATGCGGCTGTTTGAGCCTCAGTGTGGGCTTAGCCCCACCACCAATCCTGGCTCTTGCCTTGGTTTTGTGTTGCAGAGTTTGATAAATTCCTCGAAGAAAGAGCCAAAGCTGCTGAAATGGTTCCCAACCTCCCCTCACCCCCAGTGGAGGCCCCAGCCCTGGCCTCAAACCCCTCCGGCCGGAAGAAGCCAGAGCGGTCAGAGGATGCCCTCTTCGCCCTGTGAGCTGTTCTGTGGTTTGGCTTCCCGATGGCAGGTTACCTCTTGTCCCTGTCCATACCAGGCACTGGCCACTCCTATTCCCCAGCCCCTACTTGGTCCTGCGTTGCTGTGTCTCCATGGAAACACCACTGTGTTTGCTCCCAGGCTTCCCATTAGTCAGGACCAACTTAAGCCACCTTCTTTCTAGTGGTGGGACAGCATCACTGCAGCCAGAGGCCCCTCACCTCCCCCATCCCACCTCTCTTGCCCACAGGCTCCCTCCATGTTTCCTCCCAGGAAGAACAGATAGCAGAGCCCAGCCTCAGACAAGGCAGTCTCCTTGGGACTGTTTCCTGAGTGGACACTAGGACTGTCTCCTCCTGTCACCTGCCCACAGAGAAGGGGGTCAGATCCTGGCTCCTTGCCCCATGTATCCCGCCCCCTGTCTTGCTTAGTGGGTCTCCGTGGTCTGGCCTGCCTTCCCATGCCCCTCGGATCCAGAAAGGGCTTATCTACACCTGCAGGCTTGGTCTCCCTCCTGGACTACTGCTTCCTGATGTGTGTCACCTTGTGGCACTGGGTGTGCTCAGCACTTTAGAAGGCTCTGTGGGGTGCCCATATATGGGGTCTCTCAACTTCTTGACTCTCCATCGCTCAGCAGCCAAGCTGGGGACCAAAGGGGCCTCTCATGGCCCCACATGCTCCTGGCATGGGAAGAGAGAGCCGGGGTGCTGGGAGGACAGCACACAACCAATGGACAGTGGCTACGTGGCATGCCGGTTAGCTCCTGCAGAGATGACACTACCATAAATCAAACTGCCCCCATGCACAGTACATGCTCCCCTCACACAGTTGGCCCAGTCTGTGGAGGGGCCCGCACGGGGAAGAATTGCTCTGGCTTGCTTGGGAAACCTTTGTGGGTTTTGAGCATGCTCTGCTCAGGGCTTTAGCCTGGTCTGTGGCAGCCTCTATGCCTCAACCTCCAGGGCCCAGCAGCAGACGGCTTTGCACCACGGTTGGAGATTCAAATGACTGATGGGCCAAAGCGACACTAAAGTCCTTACACTGTTCCTTGGCATGGGCCTCAGCCTTCTCCACAGATTGTTTTGACAGCCCGACCTCCCACTCCAGATCCTCCCAGGCCACCGATTTGTATCCTCTCCCAAAGCCAACCTAGAAGGCAACAGAGCCTGGGACCGAGCAGCTAGAGGCTGGTAACACCTGCTCCCATCCTGAGTCCTCATTCGTGTGTGTCCTGGCTATGGGTAAGGCGCTCTTGGTTCAACCTGGGCCGAGTCCAGCCTGAACCACTCCTGTGCTGCTGTTGCCCAGAACAAAAGTGCTGCGTAGCTGCTTCACACTAGCTGGTGATCTCTGGAGCCTTGGCCAGGCCACCATGTGTTCGTGACCCATAATGAGGTCAGCTCTTCCCACCTGGCAACCCTAGCAGAAAGAAGCAGCTGGGCTTGATGTAGGCAGAGACCAGTGCCACAGACTCTAGCCGGGGCATTTAGGACCAGCTGAGGGCTGTGCTGAGCATCAACAGGAACAGTTCTGGTGGAGGGAGGCACTGCATGCCCAGGAACCCCATGCCCAGTCTAGCACCGCTGCAGCTTCCTCCAGAGAAAGGGGTCTGGGGTCTGGCTGGGAGGTCTATCTGTCAGGAGCAGCTGGAGACATCACATTCCAGTTCCTTAGAGGACACCCAGGAAGCTCTTCCCCAGAACTCAGCCAGCCTGATTCCAGCCCTGCCATCTCTGGCAGCTCGTGCCACACCCCCAACCCCAGCCCTTGGCCAGCTCACTCCTCTCTCAACATTTCTTGAGGGAAGAACCCCCTTTCCTAAGGCAGAGCCCCCTGAGGCTAGCTTGGATGTTAAAAAGTCTGAAGTCAGCTGGCTTGACATGAGCTGCAGAGAAGTTGGCTAAGATGGCCCAGTTGTACCCAGAAACCCCAGCCCTTTGGCACTGTCCAAAGGGATTGTCTCTGAGGGCCAGGGGCCTGCCTTTGCCAGTTTGCCAGCCCGTGGTGGTGGGCAGCTGGGCCTTGGGTGGTCAGTCCTGCAGGAGCCGCAGCACTACAGCAGCTGTCAAGTGTCCTCTGAGGGAAGAGCCAGTCCCCCCGTCTTTTGGAAGGAGAAGTCTCCACAAGACCAGGAGCCTGAAGGGTCTGGGGAGAGGAGGCTTCTGGTGGTGAGTGAAGCGGAAACATGTGCCTGCCTAGGGAGATCCCAGCAAAGCTGCTGTTAATATCCATGGTCCAGAGCTGCCCACCCCCACTCCAGTTGAACAGTAGGCGGTGGATTCCTGTGGGCTGGCAGGAGGCATTGCCCCATGCAGAGAAGTGTCACCTGCTTTCCTGGCCTGGAGCCACCCCTTCTGCTCTCACATCATGTCCAGAGGCAGCCTGCCCCTATCTGGAAGTTGAGGTGACATTGCTTGAGGCCTGCATGAGAAGCAAGTACAGGCCCAGGCTTCCTTGAGGGGGTGCTGTTCAGCCCTTCCTGTCCTGAGGCCATATGCATCCTGGGCCACTGGGGATCAGAGCCCTGGCAGGAAAGCTGGCCAGAGCCTACCCCCAAGAGAGTGAGACCTTCGCGAGGCACTAGCCTCTCCACAAGTATTAGAAATCACAGATACAGTATGTACTTAGTTACCCTAAATTATTGCTGGGATTCCTCATAAGCACTAATTATACCTGATTATAGGTTAAAATATTTATTTCATCAAAATATTTTCTTGAGGATGTGTTTAACCTTTTCTGTTTCATTATGTGAAAACCAAGATGTGAAAACTAACCATTTCCTCCTGCCTACAGTTTTGGCAGTGGGCAGCAGTGATGGCACTAAGTGCAGTTTGACCCAGGGTCTGGTGGGCCTTTGGCCAACCTACCCCAGAACAGTCCCTACGTGGGACTCCCAAGCACCAAGCAGAGATGACCAACTCGCTTATCCTCATGCATGGGTCAGGGGGTTTCAGAGCTGAAAAGGCTTGTTGTTGGCCTGGGCCAGAGGGAAAGGTGACTGTTCCTCTGTTTTCTGTCCTCCTGTCTTTCTGTCGATCAGCCCTCTCAGTGTGAATGACTGTGCTGCCTGTCATGGACCATGCCTTGGCTCACTGCCCTTCCCCTCCTCACCCAGGGGTCCAGAGCAAGGGAGCCTGGGGAGGTCACTCAAGTGAGGCCTGTGCTGTCACTCAAGGCCTCCAGCTGGAAGAGTGGTGGCCAAGACTCTGGATGGCCTGGCAGCAGCAGACACTCGGACTCCTCTAGCATCACGGGGCAGATGCTGCCTGGCCACTCACGCTCCTGCTTCTCCTCTTCCTTCCTGCCACCACACCCCCACTTCGCCTCCGCACATACATGTTCAAACTCAGTCCGGCCCAGCCTTCTGGATGGTTCTAGGGGGCTTGTGGGCCAGCTAGGGAAAAACACCATGGAGGAATGCCGTTCTCAGCCTGGCCTCAACTGGCCTACCATGAGCCTCTCCACCATCTCCCGTTAGGATTCTGGGCTCCTCCCCTCTGCCCACCCATGTGGGGAGCAGCTGGCTTCACCACCCATGGCTGTGTGTGCCCAGAGGATGCCCCTTGTGGTACCTGCTGCTTTCAGTGCACATCCCCAACCCTTCCTGTCCATGGGGGTCCAAACCAGTCTTCCCCTGCAACTCCCTCCCTGCCCCCCACAACTGTCAACCCTGGAGTCACACTACTTCTCTCCTCTAAAAATCCTTCAGGCTCTCCTGGAGAAAGAGGGATGGATATTTATTTCCTAAAGTTTGCAATTCATTTGTGAGAGTTCTCAGGATTGTTAGGGGCTACTGAGAAAAGGAATGTTTTGAGTTTGTTGTCCAGTTGTCCCCGAAGTCTGGTGTTCTGTCCTTGTGTGCTTCTGCAGGCAGAGCCAGTTCTGGAGGTGGGTCAGTGCATTTGAGGCTCAGAGCAACACCCATGCATCCATCTACCCACTGGCTCTCCTTCCAGATATTGTCTCTCTAGTTTGCGATCTTGCATGGAAAATACTCCATAATAAACAAACAAACAAACAATCTGTACCTGTGTGATCTCTGTTGCGTTGCCTGTGACTGTCAAAGGGCTGGCCAGATCTGACTCCCTATTTTCTTTAAGCCAGAGGCTCCCTTGGTACCCTGCTGCGGGGAGCAGCCTGGGAAGCTCATTCCATAGCCTCCCCCCATGCCCAGCTGCCAAGGGAATCTGGGCTGGGGGAAAATCTCCAAGCCTGGGGCACAGCCCAGGTTTGGGGCACTGGTAGTAGCAGCTGTAAACCTGCCATGGCCTGCCTGAGAGTTCTAGGACCAGGTGCTATGGTTCTTCCTGTGTCTCATCCCTGGTCCCAGGTGTATGGGGAAAAGCACTCATTCCCTCACAGAGCATCCAAGATCTTGAGCAAGCAGCACTGAGCCACCACCTCAGTACCCCCTTAGCTAAGCTCCCCAAACTTGGCTGGGCCTTCACATAGTCTATAGAGCTTGTGCTAGGCACTGAATTTGAGAGTTGCTGCTCCAAGCACCAGCCTTCTTTTTAGTAACAGCTTTATGGAGATTCAATTCACATAGCATACAATTCACTCATTTAAAGTATACAATCATGTAGTTTTTAGTATAGTCTCAGAGTCATGCACCCATAACCACAGTCAACTTTAGAGTATTTTAATCACCCCCAAAAGAAACCCCTACTCCTTAGCAGTTACTTCCTCCCTCCCCCACAACCCTCTCTCCATTTTAAAAAAGTTCTCCTGTCCTGGGAGCTGGGCACCCTGGGCACTTGCTACCAGACAGTGGGCCTCCAGGAAGCAGGCCCCTCAGGGAGGCTGGGAGTCCTTTTATTCCTTCACCTCCCAGGGTTCAAGGATGGACCTCAAATGGGGCAGATTCATCAAGCCCCCAGGTAAACCTGGAATAAATGCAAAGACATTGCTCAACCTCTGGTGTGCAGGTGAGGAGATGAGGTCTGGAAGAGCTGTATGCTTGCCTAAGTTCACAGGAGGGTCAGCAGCAGAACCAGCACTCAAAAAACCCAAACCTCAGGCCTCCCAGGCCAGGGCCATGGAGGAATGGGCAGGAAGGACACCATCTTCGTGACCAGTAAGTGAGGCTGCCCCATCTACCCTGAACCCCAGCCCTTCTGGGAGGGTAGCTCAGGAGAGGGCTACCCTGTCTGCTGCAAGGAGGTATGTATGGGGGGTGGGGGTGGACATGACCAGGAGTCACATTGGGACAGTCAGCAGCCCAGACCAGAAGTGGCAGTACCCAGCTCTTATCAGCCAGTTGCCTCCCTGGGCTTTAGGGAGTTCTGCAGAGTCCCTGCCTGTTTCCGGTCAGAGTGAGACCCCCTACACCAGGGGAAATATGGGAGTAGACCTGTAAAATGTGGGAGACCCACAATCCCCAATCCCTGTAAATAGAAGTTGTAGACCCTGAGCCCATTCCCTGCCCCCAGCCCTGTATGAAGCACTGTGAGCACCAAAAGAAGGCCGAGCTGTGTCCCTGTCCTGTGGTGAGTGTGTGGGCCCTGAGACACTACCATGGACTCACCAGGACACCCAGTTCACTTGTGCTTTCAGCCCATGTATCTGAGAGCCTGCTGTGTGCTGGGTGGGTGCTAGAGAATAGGGGCTGCTCAGCTACTGCCCTTGGGAAGCTCACAGCCTGGTTCAGTTCCCAGACTCAAGGGCACTCTGTAGCCAGGAAGCACTGGAGTCCCCTCCTGGGGCCTTTGGGGCAGGGAGGCTCTGGGGGAGCAGCCAAGCTGTTGCTGTTGTCATATGCAGGCCAACCACAGGTGAAGGAGAGGGAAGTCGTGCAACTGTGACTCAACTGACCAGTCTCCTGAAAGCTTCAAGATCTCTGGTGGGCACTTGCCAAGATGCATTTCCTCAATACATTAACAGCTGTCCCTTAAAAGGAGGGGTTCTAGGGAGAAAGAAGTTTGGGAACTGCTGGAGTAGTTAAGCAGTGTTGGGACCTCTGTCCAAAATAAGGGTAAATTTGTAGCCCAAACTTCTCATTTAGAGATGGCATATTGGAACTTTTTTGGTTGTGGCAGAAAGAGGTTTGATTTAATCAGAAAGAGGAATTTATTGGCTAATTTAAGTAAAAAGTTCTAATAGTTCAGCTTCAGGTACAGCTCGATGCAGGTGCTTAAGGATTTGGTCAGGAATCTGCCTCTGCTTCCACTGGGTTGGCTCTTCCACATAGTTGACTGAAGACTGCCTGCAGCTCCAGCCTGACATTCTACTAGCAGAGAGAGAGTGCTTCTTTCCCAGTAGTTTCGGCAGAAGTCCGAGAACCAATCCTGAAAAACCAGACTGTTAGTAGAAGGAGGATGAAATCTGGGGAGGCACAAACGATAGATGGTCACTGCGGCGTGAGTGGAGAGGGCCAGAAGTGGGAGTGACACGCATCAGGGGAGACTTAAATAGAGACGTGCTTCTGGGCTGCTCCTTCAGCGCTGCCTCCCCAGCCCTGGGAGGTCTCCCTTCACTGGAGTCCTCAGAGGAGCTGCTTTGCAGCTATAGTTTCCTTCTCCAGAGATCTGGGGCAGGGGAGCGTAGAAGCACTGTGGGTCCTGTCATGGCTCCTAGTCCTGGTCTCCCTGCCTGCTGGTGCCCCACGGAAGCAACTGAGGAGACTCTTGTTCCAACCAACCTCTTTTCTGAGAAAAGGGTCTCTTTTGGGTCACTAGGGGTTGGGGGCGGGCAGAACCAGTGGCCTCGAATAGGCATGACTCACCCAGAAATTCCAGTTTATTTCAGAGGAGCCCCTGCCAGTTCTTGCTGAGTATCCTTCAGAGGGATCTGGCCAGGGCCCCCAAGCCCAGAGCCTCAGCATCCCAAGAAGTAAAATCTCACTTCTCAGCACTAAGGAGTCAGTGGGATATTTCTAGAAACTAAGTGGACTCCTCTGGGGTCATCTCCTCTCCACCCCCATGCCCACTCTAAGAGCACCCTACTCAGGGTTGGAGGCTTCATTGTAGGTCCCTGAGCAAGTCACCACCCTTCTCTGGTCTTTACTCCTGATCTGTAAAGGGAGTCATGGGTGACAAACTGAATGCCTATAGAGTCCTTTTTATTACACTCATTTACAGTGAGTGAAGCAGGCTAGGTGTGCTACCTAGGGACTGATGGGGACTATAGGGAAGCTCATAGCCCTGGCTAGCTAAAGAGGCACCCAATTGTTGAGCCCAGTGTTGCTCAAAGTCCCATTTTTAAAGAATAGCTAGATCTAGCCTTCAGGTGAAATCTATATTGGACAATTAATTAAATATCAGAATCCATGTAGAGGTGGATTTGGCCTGTGGGGGTCAGGTGATATCTGGAGTCTCCATTCACTCTCCCTGCCACCAATTCCACCCACCCAATCTGCGACACCTCCTCAGTCTCCCCAAACAGCCAGTTGCTTCCTAGGGGACAGATGTCCCCCCTCATTCATAATGTCTGTGAGCCTCACCCCTCACTGTGCAGAAGATTTTGGGGGTTCAATCAGCTTTTGTGGAGGGTCTATTGAGTGATTCATGATGACCCTGAAGGTGATTACCATGAGTGAGCCTCCCTGGGCAAAGCTGACCCAGAGAGGCTCAGAGAGGGCTAGAAGTAACTTGCCAGTGCACAGCAGAGGCCAATCTGGAATGTGAACATAGGGTCATCTAGGATCAGAATCATTCATGTCAATGGCCACCTCGTTCCATTATATCCAAATGGAGAAGGGCAGGGAGGGGTGACCCAGGGCTCAAGGCTGGCTTGGTGATACACAGGCCCCTAAGCCATAACCTGGGCAGGCCCCAATTTGCCATTACAGAAATAAGGTATAAATGGGGGCTTTAGGAGTGAAGAGGGGTCTCAGTAGACTTCTAGGCAATGCTCAGGTGGCCAAGGCCAGAGTTTTTGCCTAGTGCTGGCAGCCATACCAATTCCCATGCCTGCCCCTCTACCCATAGTGGGAATGGTTGGGCACTCATGGCCTTGGCAGAGGCCTGGCCGGTGCTGGACAACTGCCTACAGAAGATGCCTTTTAATCTCTAAGACATTCTGGGATTCCTGGAGAAGGAAGAGGAAAAATGTGACCCCCTTTCTCACAGTTGGCAAAACCGAGGTCAGGCAGGGAGAGGCTAGGCCTTTTGACCGCAGTCCTGAGAGCTGGTGTCTGATGGCTAGGGGTGGGGATGGGGGAGCATCCCTGGTGTCCAGAAAGCACACCTGGTGGCAATCCCAGCCAGGTGTCTGGCCTGGATGCCCTGTGGAGAGAGCAAACCCAACTGGCCCCAGGGACCCAGATTCTGCCTGCAGGCACTATTTCCACCCCTCAATCCCCGGCCTCCAGCCTCCTGTGGAACAAGCGGGATGCATGTGATCCAGGGCCTGGCTCCCAGGAGTTTCTGGCTGACGCTGCTGTCACCCCACTTAGGGCTGGGTGCCCATTGGTTGTGCTGTAGCCTGCAGGGGTGGGGCTTTTCTGGCTCAAAGCCCCAACTCCCTTGGGTCTCCAGCAGCTGTCTTTCCCCAGCCTGCTGGAGTCAATCAGGGGCAACAGAGCTGTGAGGTCCTGGGCAAGTCACTTCACTTCCTTCTGCCTCGGTTTCCTCATCTGTAAAATGGGAATAATAGCCCAGTCCTCCTGGGGCTGTTAGGAGTACTAAGTGGATTAATGTGGGTAAGCTCAAGGATAGTAGCCAGTGAAGACACAGCTGGCAGCATCACTGTCATCCAGGCTGGGACCCCCTGCACTCCTTAGGCACACCAGGACAGAGGGGCCCACTACCACAATTTGTGCCACTGGGAGCCCTGATACACGTTCCTTGTGTGAGCTCAGATCCCACCCAAGAGGGCATGAGGGGCTTGTTTGGGCATCTCAGGACGCTTGAGGGGCAAGAACACAAAGAGAAAGCAGGTTCCCCTGAAGAACCTCAGCTCCTAGCCTTGGTGGCAAAGATATAACACCTCCCTGCCCATATCCCATCCCCCATAACACATATGTAAAGAGGCTACAGCCAGGCTTCAGTTTCAACTGGCCTTTCTAGTCTGGGCTTCAGGTTGCTTACTGAACTTGCCTTACCCCCTTTCCCTTAACTTCTGCAGTTAGGGCATGCATATTTATTGAGCCATACTCTTTATATATGTGGTAAACTCATTTAAAGAATCGTGAGGCAAGTCTGTTGTGACAATGATTCTAACACACCCTATCTGCTTCTGCAGATTGCTTGCAGGAAGGGTTATTCTCATTTTACAGATACAATAGCTGAGACTCAGAAAGGTAAAGTAGTTCCAGGTCACGCAAGCAAGCGGGTGAAAAACCAGATCAGCTTCCTGAATCTGAAGAAAGCGGTCTTTAAGTTCACTCAGCAACTCCTTCTTTCCCCACTTCTCTTCCTGGGAAGCGCTATTAGAATTTTCAGAGAAGTCACCAGCTTCTCAAGGCCTCCTGGAGGGGCCAGGCCCTGGGTGGATCCCTGAATCTGAAGGGCCACTTGGAGAAGGGGAGGGAGGTGTGGTTTGGAGACTCCCATGGCTCCCGGCCCTCCTGTTCTGAGTAATTTTCCACAGCAGCCACTACTGGGAGGGGAACAAAGAGAGCTGCATGTCCAAGATGAGCCCCAGGGATTTAGGCCTCCAAGGCCTCTCTTGGACTGGGCACCCCTCTTCTAAAGTACACCACTAATTACTCCCTCAGACAGTGTGGCCAGACAGGCTAAATCTGGAATCTGAGCAAGGAAGTATTCCAGATGCCATGACTCACTGAGGCCAGTGGCTAGGAGAGACTGGGGGTCCGGACCTCTGATAAGTCTCTCCTTGGCTGCCTTCCAAGAGTACTTTCTCTGCCTGCACAGCTCCAGGGACAGAAAGCTCACTGTTGTCCCATTTTCAGATACCTGAATGTTAGTTCTGATTTATTTCAATCCACCTCGTTGGGACCCCTCCCCTGCCACCTAGCTCTGTCCCCAATCCACAGGGCCCAGGGTTCAGTCTCTACCCCTGTCCCCAGTCAAGCTGCCTTCTTTGACCCAGCCCTAGCCTGTCATGATCCAGGGCACCCCAGCTCAGATCTAAAGCACAAGCCACCTCTTTCTCATGCCTCCCCACTCCCCATACTGGCTGCTCTCAGGGACAAGGACCAAGTTGGGAGTCAGATAGCCCTGGAGCCCAGCTTGTTGCTATCGCTGAGTAGCTGTGTGACCATGGGCAGGTTGGTTCCTTATAACTCTCTGGGTCTTCCTGTCCTTCTGGGTACTGATGTCAGCCCACCTTCAGCGGCTGGACTGGGCCTACTGGTCCCCAAACCCATTTGCAGTCCCCACAGCTGGATCTGGAAGGAAAGCAGATTAAATCAGGATGAGAAATTCCAGCCTCTTTCAGGCTTCCCTTGGGATAATCTGATCTGAGACGGAGTCGGGGCAGGCTGATCTCACAGTCCCAGCCCTCCTCCATATATCATCACTAACATCCCAGCCCACCTGTGGAGAGGCATCATTAGGCTTCTTATAGCTGAGGAAACTAAGACAGAATAGTGATGTAATTTGACCTGAGGCCACACAGCAGGTATTAGAGTTATAACTGAGATGGGTCTGTCTTGTTCTAAAAGCCAGATCTAAATATGACGTTCGTCAGGACACCCCTCCAAGTCCAGAGACCTCTGGGACGGGCCCAATCCTGGGGCTTTTACTCAGCACCTCTGCTTGGTGCTGGGGAAACTGAGGCCCAGAGAGAAGCTATAGCCTGCCCGAGCTCCGGTAGCAATGGACCAAAGGCAGCTGTGCATGAAGCTGGATGAAATGAATGACTGGAGGAGACTCTGGTGGAGGGGTAGGTTTGCGGAGCGATCCGGGAGCTGGGTCACCGCTCTCAAGGGTGGGGTGGGGCCGTCTACCAAAAGGCGGGGCCTTCCGTGCAGGGCCCCGCCCCACTCCGCGCGCCACGCTCAGCGGCGGCAGGGGAACCCAGTTTCCGAGGAACTTTTTGCGAGCGCCAGGCTGCCACCGAGGCCAGGGCGGGACGCGAACGCGCTGAGCGACCGCAGCTACTGGCGCGGGCCGGCGGACGCAGCGCTCTCTGCGAAAGTCCGTGCGCGCCGGCGGGCGGCCGGGAGGAGGCTACTACGCCATGGACGAGATGCCCTTCACCGAGGCAGCCTTGGGGCAGGCGCTGGCTGAGCCGTGCGACCTGGATGCAGCGCTGCTGACTGACATAGAAGGTGCGTCAGGGGCTCCGGCTCTGTGCTGTGCGCGCAGGGCTTCCCTTGGTCTCTGGACTGGGCAATGCGAGCCTCGGTATCCAGTCCGCGCGGAGCCTCCTTGCGCCCGCCCTGGCGTCTCGGGCCGCGCCGTGCCGGGTCCCTCGGAGGTTCAGGTCCGGGCCCCGCGCCCCGCGCCGCGCGGCCGGTGAGTCCTCAGCCGCGTAGATGCTGTGGCGGGAGCTTGGGACACGGGCGTTGCTGAGGCCCCGCCCCTGCCCAAGCGATGACGTTAGCGCGGGGTTACTCACGGTCGTTCCCTCAGGCCTGAGAGTTCATTTCCGTGCAGGAGGCGCAGCGCGTCCTTCCTCCCCTCCCTCCAGAGTCTGGCTGTCCAGGTCCAAGCCCTGCGTCGCTTCAGCATCTTCTGAATACCAGGCTCTGTCCGGGAGTTCACAGACTGACCGGAGCTTCTCCCCTTCTTGGGAGCACCAAAATCCCCAAGGAAACCCCCAGACGGATATTTAGTTACATCTTGGGATGGAGTAGAGGTGGGGCTACTTTGGGTACAGTGGTGGGGCAAGACCTAAATCTGGGAGTTGGGACCCAAGAGTCAGCCTTGGGACTTGCTGGGAAAGATGTTTTCCCGGCGGACAGGAGGTGAAGTTAGGAAGGTGGGCCAAAAGATCACCTGGCCTTGTCCTCCAGGGAAGGACAAGCTGCGCCACGCCAGCTTATTTACATCTTTTAAAGCAACACATGCTGGTTGTTATACGGAGAAGGGGTTTGGGGACCACGGTGCAGTCGGTACCCTTATGAGGCTGTTTTTTTCACTTTGTAGGCTGTGCAAACCAATGCTCTAGCAAATTGCCCTCTATGGTTGCTGTGCAGATTTGGCAACACTGGCAAAGTTGCCACTTGGTTGATGGGTAAACTTGGGCCAAGAGCTCAGAATAGGTAGAGCCTGGTAGGCACCATGAACAAGTGGCGCAGACCTGGGCTTTTGGGGGTCAGGACTTGAATCTGCACACTACTGACTTACTAGGCCATCCTGTGCAAGCCCTTTTACCTTCCCAGGGTAGTTGGGACAATCAAATCAAAGTAGGTGTATCTGGATATAGATCTGGCACTGACCTTTCTTGTTGTCTCATTTATAGAAACATTCCCCCCACCAATGGACAGCTATTGACTAGGCCCCACCTCTAATCTGTGAGAAAAATGGAACCAATGAGGCCTCTTGCTAGGTGGCCGTGAAGTTTGCCCACTGCAGCAGAGGATTTCTTGCTTTTTATTTAGACTTTCTGTTCTTTCCCCCAATTACACAATTAATCTCTTTGCATTGTAGAAAAACTTGAAAATGCAGGTGAGCAAAACAAAGAAAATCTTCCTTAAGCCCACCACCCACAGATAATCTTTGTTAATTATGTGGGGGATTATTTCCCATGTGTATGTACATATTTTTTTTGGAATGGCTGTACACTCTTGATCTTCTTTTTAAAAGCACCTTTATTGAGGTATAATTTACCTACCATGAGATATACCCATTGTAAGTATACAATTCAATGAATTTTGGTAAATTTACCAAGTTGGGCGAGCATCACCAGTTGTAGAACATTTTCATTACTTTAATAATATCCCTCATGCCTATTTACAAGTGCTCCCCAGTTCATCCCAGCCCCGGGCAACCACTAATCTATACTTTTATAAATTAGAATAGGGTCCATTGTAACCTGCTTTGTTCCATGTCAACAGCCAGACAACAATCAGATTTTCTGGCTTATCCACCCGATTCTGGTCCTTGTTGATGGACATCTAGCTTATTTTCTTCTCGTATCCTTGTTTAGTTTCTAGTTTCATAGATAGGCTGAGGCTCTGGGAGAGGAATTGCTAGTCTAAGGCTGGTACTTCTGAGGTTTTACTCTGCCCTCAGAGCTGGGGAGCTGTGCAGGTTCACAAATGTGACTTGGGGGGTGTCCAAGTTCCCTGAGAGGAACAACAGCTGAGAGATGGGCCAGGCAATGCCAGGACATGGGCCTCAGGTGTCAGGAGGTGGTGCTGGACCAAATCTGGGAGTCAGTAGGGAGTCTTGGGGAGGGGTTGGATCAGGGCATCACCATGCTTGGGTTACATGTCAGAAGTTTCCCCTGGCAGCTGGGGTGGAGGATCACATCAGGAATAGGGAACTAATTGAACACTTACTGTATGCCAGGCACTGTGCCGACCATTGAGTCCTCCCAACAACCCCAAGTGGATAGACTTAAGATCTTTATCTTACAGATGAGGCACAGAGAGGTTAAGTAACTTGCCTAAGTTCACACAGCCAGAACATGGCAGAGCCTGTATTTAGACCCAGACTGTGGGCTCCAGAGCCCACACTCTTAGTTCTTAACCCCTGAGGTCTTAAGAGTGGGGTTAGGGGAATGGAGCAGGGAACCCAGGCGGCTGCTCCACTTGGAGCTATGCCGGAGCCTGGGAGTAGGTCATAGAGGGGTCAGAGGCCAGGAGGCCACCTATCCCTCCCAGCCCAGAGCAGCTTTGGAGTCATGAGACTGAGGACTGGCACCAGGGAGTCAGCTGCAGGCCCTCAACCCTACCCTGCTGGCCCTGCTGCATGCCCTCCCTCCTGCCCTCCTGGCCAAGCCCTCTGTCATGTGAACATTCTTGGGGTGGAGCTGCCAGCACAGAATCCTGGATTCCGTGGGTGAAGGCACTGCCCTGGCTGCAATGTACAGTGGCCTCCGATGAGCTGTCTTCTCTCTGAACCTCCTTTCTTGCTCTGTGCTTTGGAGTATCCAGAGGCCAAGGGCAGAGGGAAATTGATAGCAATCCTGTTGCACATGTTTGGAATTATTGTTAAACCCGTGGTAGGCTTCTCCTCCCCACCGATTAATTTATCAGATCTTGTACATGCTTCTAAGTACAGAAGAGGCAAATGGAGATGGAATTCTGGTCAGAGCCTCCTCATCTACCATGGGGGTGGGTCTGGTTGAGGGGGTCACCTGAGGGCTCTGGTTTGCCTAAAGCCTTTGCTGGCATAGCTCATTCTCTCCTCTGCCTGGATACTTCCACGTTTACTCTTTGTCTGTCATACCCCAAACTCAGGCAGCCTTCCTGATCTCACCTCCCCCACCCCCTCTTGGTAGTGCTTTCTCCAGCTCTCTTGGCCCTGGGATCCCTTCCAAGGTATCTAAATCAATATGGAGGAGATTTGTCTCCCAGGTTCCAGCCCATGTGTGTCTGGCTATTTTCTGGGTCCATGCCAGTCCTGGTGGTAGGGACACATTTGAGGCCACACTGCCATCCTATGCCTCTCCCCACAGTATCTTGTGCCCAGTTCCCTCCCTGGTCCCAGCAAGCACGGACCCTCCTTAGAAAACATAGCTTGAGACTGCCTACTGCCCAGCTCCCAGATCCAGTTCCCAGACCACTCATGGCTCCTCAGTGTCCCCAAGATAAAGTTCCCTGTCTCAACACGGCATTCAAGACCCCCAAGGCTTGCCAGACCTGCCCCTCCTGTGACATTTCTTCTCCATCCAGAACCTACCCCTCAAGCACTCCCCATGCTCCAGACACACTCTGCTCTGGTATGGTGCCCTTCTTCCTGTGCCCCCGTGTCCACAGCACCTCAGGGGTACAGCCTAAGAGAGACCTCTCCTATCAGACATGTTTCCCTTCCCATACATTTTTGTCTACCTCTTGGTATCTGGCCTGCCCAACCTAAGGCAGCAGAAAGCAGAAAACCCTCTCATGGTGACTATGCATTGCTGTTTTTCGTAGGGAAAGTACCCTGCCCTCTCTGAACTTCAGGGGCCTCCCCTAGAAAGCAGGAGGTGGAGGCTATAAGATTTGCTGCCTTTGAGGCCCCTGATGCCTCTAAGCAGACAGGGTTGGGGGAACAGAGAGAAGCATGATGGGAGTGGGTCCAAAACAGCAGGCAGTCATGTGGCTGAGTGTTACCTCCTGCCCAATGTTCACCTCGTTAGACACAAACATCCTAAGTGACCTGGTCAGCCCTAGGCAGGGGTCACCTCCGGGCAGATCTGGACTTTCCCCCACCAGCAGGTGCAGCCTAGGTGGTAATGGCTGCGCTGGCCTTAGGAAGTGTCTCTGGCTTCGTCTACTGCCAGCAGTAGGCCCTGTGGCTGTGCCCTTTGGGCCCAGGAACTGACTGGGACTGCATACATGTGAGACCCATGTCCCACGCAGCCCCACAGAGGGGATTATGTCAGGGGAGGAGAGAGCCCTAGAAATGGGCATAAGGGACTCCTGGGAAAAGGAGTCTTGGAGGCTGTTTTCAAGTGTGTGATTCCCACGCTGGGTTTCCGGTTTGGTGGGAGGTAGGGCAATGTGGGGTTCCATTCCACCTGGGAGAGTTTGTGGCTTGGAGAGGCCCACTCTGACCTGGAACCCTGCTCAAGCCCCCCATCTCCCAACTGATATCCTAGCTATTAGCGAGCCTGTCCATCGCAGTCACACTTCAGGCCTGCCCCTCCCAGCGCTTCAGGGTCCCCATTCTCTCTGCAACTGGAAGGCTGGTGGTCCAGAGGTCTTCAAATTCAGCCCCTGTTGTGTAGCCATAGACAAGTGGCTTAACCTCTCTAACCTTCAGATTCTCATCAGTGTACTGGGAATAATAATAGAACCAGCTTCTTAGACTTGTGGCCATCAGATGAGCTCATTTAGGTCAAGAGAGCAAGCAGTGCATGGCACACAGTCGGCCCTCAACCGATGCCAGTAGATATTATCATTTAGAGCACTTAACTAGGAACTCCTAAACAAATATTAGCAGTGGTTATCCAAGGAGTCTGTGTTGGAAGTTTCCGAGATGTTCTAGGCTATGGTTCCAAGTTCTGCGCATCCACCATTTGGTGATTCTGGGTCTGCTTGGGCTGGCAAGGCCAGTGGGAAGCTCCTTGTCCCTCCACCTACTTTACCCCTGAGGAGCAGGCCTACTGTCTTTAAAGATAAAAGAGACTAGAGCTGGAAGGAACCTTACAAATGCCTTTGTAATCTCCTTGCTCAGAGTACAGATGAGGAACAGAGGCCTCAAGACACCTGACTCACCACAGTCCCCCTGCCGCCCAACCTGGGTGGCCCGGGCCCAGGGGTAGCTGAAGGGGTAAAGGAGCTGGAGACCTATGAGAAGCTGCAGGGAAGCCAGGCCCTGCAGGGATTGTTTCTCAGACAGAGAAGCTGCTAAGAAGCACAGTGTTGCTGAGTGGCCATAGTTGATGGTTCCCTTTACAAAACACCTCAAGGCAGCCTTGGAAATGCAAATTAAAGCACCTTGGAAGTTCCAGTCACACTACTCTTGGGACTAAACAAAGCAACCAAAAGTAATTAAAAACAGTAAAACCCAGTGCTAGCGATGCTATGAGGAAATGAGACACATTGCATGGGTGATTGTAAAGGGGTTTGTCTTTTCCAGGGAGTAGCCTGGTGGCTCTAAAAGAGCATGATGCCTTTGACCCACACATCTACTTCAGGTTTAAAACAGGCCACAGGGAAACAATCCAAAAGGGAGAAATATATCAATTATATAATTTATATTTAAAAAAAAATGCATAGCAGTACTACTTACACGAGAACAATTGCTCAACCGTAGAGGACTATCCACCCCCAAAATTGCTACTGCATCAGGCCCACGGGTTGTTTTTCAGCTGCCAGAATAATAAGTGCCTCAAGCCCATACCTAGGACAAGATATCTGATTTGATGCTCACTGGCATCTTGTATAACCAGCCATGTTCAGGGTCCCTTGATCCATGTAATTGGGAACTGGTGTATGGAGTGGCACAGATAAGGGAAAGATCTGAGAAGATGACATCAAAGAAAGTTTTAGAGGAGAAATAGGAGGTTGCCAGGTGGACAAAGAGTAGTGGGAAGGGTATTCTTGGCAGAGGGAATAGCCTGGGCAAATGTATGGTAGCATTAAATAGTACGACATGTTCAGAAAGCAGACAAGAAAAGTGAGGCTTAGTGAGAGCTGAAGCAGTAGGACTCAGATGGCCAGAGACCAGCAGAGCAGTGAGGTGGTGGCTGGTAGTCCATACCACCCTTAATTCTAATCCTCTCTGTGTTCAGCCCTATACCGAGGGCTACTGGGGTCACAGGGTTGGTTCAGGCTTTGGCTTGGCTTTGAGGAGCTCCCAGTTGAAACCTCTAATGGTGATTAGGAAGGCTTTCTAAGAGGAGTGCCAGAGCTGAGCCTTAACGAGCTTTGTGTTGCCTCTTCTGTACACACTTCCTGACCTGAGGCAAGTGGTGACAGCAAGTCAGACAGAATGAAGCTGAAGTTGGGGCTCCTGTCCCTGGCAATACTCTGAGGTTGGTGGGCCTGGATCTGAGTCCCAGATTCTCCAGTTGGCAGCTGTGGGACCTTGGGTACATGCCCGCCCTCTGAATCTTAGTTTCCTTGTCCATCTAGAGGTCCCATCCCATTCCAGGAAGAGCCGGCACACAATTACACCCCTGGGGCAGCCCTGAGTGCACAAAGGGCAGCCTGTGCCCGTGTTGCATACATAACCTGCTGAGGACATGCAAACCTGCTGACCTGAGTCCTCAGGATGAGCAAGGAGGCACTGGTGGGAGCAGCAGGGATGGATGGCAGGCATGGTACAACTCCAGCTCCCTGGAATGTTGAGTGAGCGCCCCATTCCTGCCCTGTACCCTCCATCAAGCAGGCAGAGGTGGAACATCCTGGGGGTCCCACAGGCTATGCCTCATGTCCTCCTGTGTGGTGGTGCTGCTTTATACTGTTTTCCATTCTTCCCAGTTATGCAACCTTTGTGATCTGCACTGCATGGGACAATTTGCAAATCCTTTTCCTGCCCATTCCCTGGAGAACTGGTGTCCTTCGCTCAGGTGACAGACAAACCTGAATTAGAATCCCAGATCCCTGGCTGCCTCTCTGACCTCCATCTCTCCGCCCCCTGCTACAATCACACTAGCCTCACTGTTTTGATATCACACTAAGCTTGCACCCACCTCAGGGCCTTCTGCCTAGGACATTTTTCTTCCCTCCTAGTCAACTTTCTCATTTCATCATGTCTTTACTCAGATGTTACCTTCTCAAAGAGGCCTGCTCTGACTACATCTGTAATGTTCTCTCACATTCTCTACCCTGCCTTAGTTTCTTCATGGTGCTCATCACCACCTGTACCCACATTCCTTCATGTATTTGCAAACTGCTGGTCTCCTTCACTGGAACATAAGCTCTACAAGGGAAGGTCTTTGTGCTATGTTCCTGTATCCCCAGTGCCTGGCACAGGCCTGGCACAGGCCTGGCACACAGTAGATGCTTAGGAAAGGGCAGTAGATATCAGAGGAATAGATCTGGGCTAAATGGACCAGGCCATGTTGGGAGCTCCCTGTCCTGGGGAGGCATGCAAACGGCCTTTGTTTTGGGCCCAAGGTCAAGTTGGATGGGCCGCAGGCTCCCGTGGTGGTCAGAACTGGACTCCTGCAAGTTCATGGTGTAAGGCCCTCCCAGAATGTCCACCATGGCCTCACAGAATAAACAGGCCAGAGAATAAAAGGCTGCCCTACATCTGCCATCAGAGGGAGGTTTGAAGGGAGGGAGGGAAGGAGGGAGGGGGTTTCAGATTTCCTATTGGGTCCTGATAGAATCATAGCAGGAGAGGAGGAAAGAGAGGAAAAAGGAGGAATCCAGGCTGAGGGAGGGGGTGAAGAGGGTAAAAAATGGGTGTGGGTATGGGGGAGTAGGACATGGGCCTACGGAGACCCAGAGTTTGTGTTTCCTCCTCTTCCCAAGGTTCAGAGAGTGTTCATAGGAGTCATGCCTACATTTAGAGTCTGCCTTCATGTGGGAGGCCCAGTGCTCAGCTAGCTTGAGGATGGTCCAGTTTGGGAGCCATGACCAGCCTTTTGGAACTGCTGTCCTGTCTCTCAGGGCCAGGACAAGGTGAGGCAAGAGAGGAGCTTCCTTAAACTGTGCCCCCTTGGTGCCTCTCCTGCCCCACCCTAGTCCTAGCCCTGTTAACTCTCCATGAAACAATCTCCATTAAATGGATATGGAGCTCTGACTTGAACATTCCAAGTATCAGGTGGCTCACCTCCTGACTTCCCAGTTCTAGACCATTTCAGGTGCTGCAGAGGGACTAAACTTTGTTGAGATCTTGCTGAGTAGAGGGTGCTTCACACACTTGCTTTCCTAGAATCTTCGCTCTGGAGGCCAGGGGTAGAGGCTCAAAGACTGGAGGTGACTTGCCCATGATTATGCAGAAAGTTAGGGATAGAGGCGGTCTGTGCCCCCTTGGCTGTTCTGGGGTAGGAGGGGACTGTGAGACTGGCTCTTGAATTTTCATCTCCCAGATTTAGGTCTGGCCCAGAGCTTCTACAGAGACTGGCAGGCAGATCTGGCTCTAGGAGAAAGTAAGATGGGGGCTGGTCGGGCCAAGAGTTCAGGAGATGGCTGGCCTCTCCATATGCCACCAGGTGCCTCGTGGTACCCAGGCCCTCTTCCTTGCTATGTCCTAGCTTAGACTGTGTCCTTTGTCCTAAGGCCAGGCCTCCTCTTGGAGCCTGACTCCTGCTACCATCAGAGGGTTAGTGAGTGACTGACCTCTTCTTCCTACCTCCTCAGTCTGGATGGCAGTCTGAGGGCGAAATACAAAGATTTGAGAAATGGAAAACAAAGAGAGGCAAGAAAATGTGAGGGGAAGAGAAGGATAGGGCAGGAAGGGGAGGGGGCTCAAAAACTGGGGAACATAGGAAAGAACAGAGCCATGAGGTCTGCTTTTGAAACTCGAGTCTGGACTCAGGCCTGTGTCTTCCCTATTTTCAGTCACTCAATGAGATCAGGGCCTTTATAACAGCAATGTTCGGTTGTGTTTTTGGGGTGAGGGAGAGTGCTCACACCCACAGGTCGAGGAGAGCGGGAGGTGGAGGTGGAGGTAGAAGTGTTAGAGGAAAATTCTGTTGTCCTTAGCACTCCCTGCAAGGCCATGGAAGGACTTGGAAAGAGGGGGAACTGGGTGTGTGGGTGGAAGATAAGACTGAGTTTCCTCATTTAGGCTCTTGGAGAGGGAGGGCTAGGAGGGCTCTAGCCCCCCAGCACCACCTGCTCAGTCACCATGCCTGCCTGTCCAGGATTTGGTCCCTTTCTAAGGGGGCAGTAGCCTGGGAGCAGGAAGAGGGATGAGCAGGTGCTGCGGTTAGAGGCCTGATCAGGCCTTGGTGGTGGTCTGCTTGGTCACAAAAACCCCAGCTGGCAAACCTGGCCTGCTGGCCAGGCTGTTTTTCTGCATGTTTGTCAAACTCAGACCTCACACAGAAGGGGACATAGGCCTAGGTACCCCCTTAAAAGACCCCCAGAGCCTCTCACCCTAGGGCTGACACCCTGCCTTCTTTACCTTCTGTCCTAGGGGTTGGGTCACCTCTTGGCCTCCTAGAATGCTACAGTGAATAAGTGAGTCAGCCTTTACCTGGTGACTGCTGGGGGACTGTGAGGTTTGGAGTGGAGGAGCAGGGAAGACTTAACTGATCTCACCCCTCACCCACCATCCCAGACCCAGAGGGACCTCTGTGCTGGGAGTCAGGAGACTCAAGTAGTACCTGGATGTGTATTTGGGTTAGGGGTTTCCCTTCCTCACTCTGGCCCTGTTTCTTGGCAGTGACCTGTTATCACGGGTTCACGGGATAGGTGGCCCCATGCTAAACTGCCCCAGAGAAGGGAGGTCCCTGCACCCACCACCAGGCAGCCCTTAGCCTTAATTAAGCGTTTCTTGGTACTAAGCGTGTAACCCATATCTTCTTTACTTCTCTCATTCTATGCCAGAGAGATGTAATTGTTCCATTTTCTAGAGGACTGAACTGAGGCTTAGTTAGAGCCGTGGAGGCCGGCTCAGGGTGTCAGTGAGCCAGTGATTTCCAACACAGAGTTCCTGGGAGTTGGGGCATCTCAGCCTGGGTACTTCCATCCTTGTTCCCACTCCGTGGCACTTCTCAGAGGTGGTAACGGAGGTGGTAGCAGGGTTGGGGGCCTGTGACCGCCAGTAACCCCGCCGGATGCCGGCGCCTAGCGGGTTAAAGGCCGGCGCCCGCGGGTAACCCCAGTCCCATCAGCGCTGCGGGGTGAAACCCGAGCCTTAGCCGCCGTCGGGGGTGGGGCGGGGGCCGGGGCGGGGCCCTAGCGAGGCGGTGGCGCGGCCGATGATTGGCTGCGCGCGCTCACCCCATGCCCGGCCCGCGGCCCCTGGGAGGGCGAGGCGGGGCGGGGCCGGAGGGCGGGGCGGGGCCGGAGGGCGGGGCCGGGTGGTGCGCTCTGCGGGCTTTAAAGTGCCGCGGAGCCCTGACAGGTGAGGTCGGCACCGAGACCCGCAGGCCAATCGCCAGGACGCCCCGAAGGGGTGGACGGCGCGGGCCGCGGAGCCATGGATTGCACGTTCGAAGGTATTTTGTGGAGGACTCCCCACCCCTTCTTTACATCTCCGCTGCGAGGTCACTTTTTCTCCGGTTCCGTAGGGAGGTGCGTGTGTGTGAGTTGTGGTGGTGGATCTCAGAATAGGAAAAAGCCGTTTCCTGAGGGGCAGGTGTAACAGTTTCTAGCTTTCAGGACGTGTGGTGGACCACCCCCCAACCTCGTTAGTTAACCCCACTCCAACGTTTGGAGTGAAGTGGTGGCTTTCCCACATTCTCTGCTCCCCATCTGGGGCAGAGGGGGGAAAAAAAAGCAGAGAGGAAGACCAGTTGTCACGGGTGGCTCCCCGTTTTGAGGGGCACTTTTGGGCTCTGGATTGTCCAAATTCTGGATCCCAGCCTTGGATTCAATCAGTTTTCTTTTGGGGCCTCAGTTTCCCCATCTATCAAAAAGGCTTAATGAGGACTGGGGTGAGGGATGAGAAATCATGCAAGCGAAAGTGCTTTATGACCTGCATAAACCTGGGAGGCCCATACAGTGTTTCTATTTGAGGATCCAGGAGGCTGAGCCTGGAACCCCATCTTGCTTGGTTGGAGGCCATAGGGAGGTCTCCTGCAGTAACTTTCCTGCTTGCACACCTATCAGTAGGAAGGAGTTGGCATTCTGTGCCAGTTGCCTGCCGGGCAAAGCCTTGCTGCAGCCCCAAAAAGTTTTTAGGTTTAATCTTTTTGGTTAAAAAAGTGGGGAAACTGAGACCCAGTGAGATGGGACTGTTGGCTCAGGACCCACCTCAAGTCAGTGTGGACAGGACCGGAAGCTCAGACTGGGGAATGTAGGGGCACTTGGAATTCATGGGTTCTGCAGAGCACTTTGACCCAGTGGGTAGCTGCCCTCAGTGCGTTAGAGGGCCCCAGGCTGACCCAACCAGGCTACTAGTTGCCAGCTCAGGGAAAGGGCCTATGGCCTAACCTTGGCTGTGACAGGGAATATATCCCAGTCTATATGAAGAGGAAGGAGTCAGGACAGACAACATTTACTTTTATAGAGGGGAAACCAAAGCCCTGAATGGCCGGGTCCCGAGGCTGCTTGGCTGCAGAATCTGGGCTTGTGCCCCGAACATGCAGAGACACAGTAGTTGGCACACACGTGGCCAGCAGCTGGCTCAGCCCAAGCCTTGGTCTGTTCCACAGATAAATGGGTTGCTGATGGCAGCTCTGAAGTCAGCAGTCTTAGGCCTAAGCCCCAGTTCTGCTTCAGCTTAGATGTGGGGCAAGTTAATGGGTCTCATGGGGTCTTGGCCCTGCATGGCACTGACCTTGTCTAGTTGTTGCAAGGGCTATCTGATAACATATGAAGAACTAAGCATTGCTTCAGATGTCACAGGTGCCCTGTGTATCTAGGAGCACGGGCTCACATGGGTGATATTGCTTGCATGTGTACAGTAGTGTGGACAAGGGGTGTGCAAATGTGTGATGCCCTATATAGGGTCAACCCCTGCCCCACTGTCGCTCACACAGCCTCTTCTTTCTCCAGATATGCTTCAGCTCATCAACAACCAAGACAGCGACTTCCCAGGCCTGTTTGACCCACCCTATGCTGGGGGCGGAGCAGGGGGCACAGACTCCACCTGCTCCAGCACTGAAGCCAGCTCCCCAGGCAGCTTGTCCCCACCTCATGTCATGATGAGCTCCCCACTCGAAGGCTTCCTGGGGGGGCCCAAAGCAACACCCCCACCCTTGTCCCCTTCCCAGCCTGCACCTACACTGAAGATGTACCCTTCTGTGCCTGCCTTCTCCCCTGGGCCTGGTATCAAGGAAGAGCCAGTGCCACTGACCATCCTCCAGCCCTCTACCCCGCAGCCCCTGCTGGGGGCCCTCCTGCCCCAGAACTTTCCGGCCCCAACTCCACCACAGTTCAGCTCTACCCCTGTGTTGGGCTATCCCAGCCCACCTGGAGGCTTTTCCACAGGTAAGGGGATGTGTGGAGGGAGGGGCACAGCAGGAGCACAGGGAGATGGCTCTGCTGTGGTCTCAGTAGAGGAATTTGCAGGCTTTAGAAATCAGGTCTTCTCTCTGCTGCTTGAGATACCTCCATTACTAGCAGCACTTGCATTCTCTTTGTTGGGTTAAGCATTGCCACTCACTCTGCAGGAGTATCCATTATCATTGCTGCCCTTCCAAAGATACATGCCTGGCTAGAAAGCTAGCACTTTTGCATCAGAGCCCCAGGCAGGGGCTGTCCAGATAGGAAACTAAGGCCATAAGAGGTAATGACTCATCCAGGGTCACACAGTGATGGGGACCTGAGGGGCAGGTTGAAAGTGGGTTAGAGAAGCTTGTGCCTGAAGCCTCAGCCTTTATCTCTGCAGGGACCCCTCCAGGAAGCACCCCACAGCCGCTGCCTGGCCTGCCAGGGGTCCCGCCCGTCTCCTTGCAAACCCAGGTCCAGAGTACCGCCCCCCAGCAGGTGTTCACAGCCACAGCCACAGCCAGCCCCACAGTGGGCCCTGGAACAACCACTGTGACCTCACAGATTCAGCAGGTCCCGGTAAGGGGGTTTGGCCAGGCGTCGATGAGGTGACAGCGACTGAACCAGACACACAATTTATAGCTAAGACCTCCCCTACTCCCAGGTTCTGCTGCAGCCCCACTTTATCAAGGCCGACTCACTGCTCCTGACAACCATGAAAACAGACTTGGGAGCCCCTGTGAAGGCAGCAGGTGTCAGCTCCCTGGCCCCTGGCACGGCTGTGCAGACAGGGCCCTTGCAGGTGGGTGGCATGGGCAGGGGGGAAGTATGGAATCTGCACATATACATGCCCACCTGGTAACCTGTGCCTGGCTCTGCAGACTCTGGTGAGTGGCGGAACCATCCTGGCGACAGTGCCGCTGGTAGTGGACACTGACAAGCTGCCCATCAACCGGCTGGTGGCCAGTGGCAAGGCCCTGGGCTCTGCCCAGACGCGTGGTGAGAAGCGTACAGCCCACAACGCCATTGAGAAGCGCTACCGCTCCTCCATCAATGACAAGATTGTCGAGCTCAAGGACCTGGTGGTGGGCACTGAGGCAAAGGTGTGGATAAAGGCCTGTACAGGCACAGATTGGGATGACCCTGGAGAAGGAGGCAACTGGAAGGAAGAGAAGGATTGGGACTGGGCCTGGACAGACAAGACCTTGGACTTCAGCCTACTCAGGCCTGGCCACCTTCATTTATGTAGCTAAACTTTGTGAAGGACCCGCTTTGCACCAGGGGCTATTCTAGGCACGGCATACAGCAGTGAGCAGACAGACAAAAATCCTGCTGTTAAGGAAATGTTCTAGCTGGGTTGATAATAAACAAGATAAGTAAGGGTTAGAGTATACCAAATGATAAGTGCTCTGGAGGAAAATAAAGCAGGAAGAGAGTTGCAAATCTGAATCAGGTGGTTGGGGAGGCCTCACGCAAGTGATATGATATAAAGCAAAGACCTAAAGGAGGTAAGTGAGGCATATCGATGGAAATAGTAATAATAGCAGTTAGCCAGATACTGTTGTATGTATTTTACATATTAATCCTTACGCCCATACTGAGAGGAAGGTTGTACTAAGGGAGGAACATTCCATGTAGAAGGAACAGCAAGGGCAAAGGTCCTGAGGCAGCTGTGTTGCAAAGCAGCCCCACCGCCCCCCTTGCTTAGGTGCCCACTTGCCAGGCCTGACTGGCCACCTGTGCTGTCTTCCTCCTACCCGCTGCAGCTGAATAAATCTGCTGTCTTGCGCAAGGCCATCGACTATATTCACTTTCTACAACAGAGCAACCAGAAACTCAAGCAGGAGAACTTGAGTCTGCGAACTGCTGCCCACAAAAACAGTGAGTCCTGGCCTTCCATCACCCTTGGTTCTGGCCCTGCCCCTGTCTCTGACTGGACAGGAGTCCTTAGCCTCTCCTTTGGCCCTAAACCGGCCCTCAGAAGCTAGGCCAACTCTAAGTTTCCTTCCCAGGGCCCTGAGTTGATTTTGGTAGGGTGGAGTCTCTAGCCTTCACCCCCAGCCCTGCTCCTTTCCCGCTTACAGAATCTCTGAAGGACCTGGTGTCAGCTTGTGGCAGTGGAGGAAATTCGGGTGTGCCCATGGAGGGCACAAATCCTGAGGTGGTGGATACGCTGAGCCCGCCACCCTCGGACGCAGGCTCGCCCTCCCAGAGCAGCCCCTTGTCCCTTGGCAGCAGGAGTAGTGGCAGTGGTGGCAGTGGCAGTGATTCAGAGCCTGACAGCCCAGTCTTCAAGGATAGCCAGGTTGGGCCCTGCAATGTGGTCCCTTTCTGTCTCCCAGTGATACCCTCTGAGCCCCAGGATTGGGTCAGGAAGAAGCCCCTAACATATCCCACCTCCAATTTTATAGACAAAACCTAAGGCCTAGAGCCGTGTGGGGTCCCACAGTGAGGCTGGGCAGAGTGCTGATCCCTCCATTCCAGAGCCATGCTCTCTGGGCCACTCCCGCTCTGTCCTTACTGCCCTGCTGCCCCCACCAGGTAAAGCCAGAGCAGCTGCCATCCTCCCACAGCCGGGGCATGCTGGACCGCTCCCGCCTGGCCCTGTGTACACTCATCTTCTTCTGTCTCTCCTGCAATCCTTTTGCCTCCCTGCTGGGCAGCTGGGGTCTCCCCAGCCCCTCAGATACCACCAGCATCCACCAGAGTTCTGGGCGCAACATGCTGAGCACTGAGGACAGAGGTAGGACAAGACAGCATCGATATCTATGGGAGAGAGGTGGGAAGGGGGACTCTTGGGAGTGTAGACCCTAGGCCTATGGGCTCCGGTGCTGCATTTCCTGGGAGCTGTGTCTTCAGCCCTCCTGTCTGCCCCTAGATGGCCCTGGTTGGGCCCCATGGCTGCTGTTCCCACTGGTCTGGCTGACTAATGGGCTGCTCGTACTGATCTCCTTGGTGCTTCTCTTTGTCTATGGAGAGCCAGTCACTCGGCCCCACTCAGGCCCCGCCGTGCACTTCTGGAGGCATCGCAAGCAGGCTGACTTGGACTTGGCCCGGGTAAGGAGCTGGACCCTGAGGGTCAGGTGAACGGTGGGCAGGGAGGGACCTGGGTAGCACTTGGGAAGGTGCTGGGTGTCATCTACTCTCCCTGCCCTCTGGGTACACCATGAATATACCCTGCCTTCCCCACTCTTGTCTGCCCCTCAGACCCACACTGACTGTTGGGGGCCCAGCCTAGCACTACTAGGGGACATTGGAGTTATGGCAGAGAGCTCAAGGTGAAGGGATCTTCAGAGCTAGAGGGATATCATGCGCTTAGGATGCTCTGACCCCACTTCACCCTGAAAACCCTCATCCTCAGGGGGACTTTGCCCAGGCTACCCAGCAGCTGTGGCTGGCCCTGCGAGCTCTGGGCCGGCCCTTGCCCACCTCCCACCTGGACCTGGCCTGTAGTCTGCTCTGGAACCTCATCCGCCACCTGCTGCAACGTCTCTGGGTAGGCCGTTGGCTGGCAGGCCATGCAGGGGGCCTGCAAAGGGACTGTGCTCTGCAGGCAGATGCCCGTACCAGTGCCCGAGATGCGGCCCTTGTCTACCACAAGCTGCATCAGCTTCACACCATGGGTATGATGGGCAAAGAGCTGGGCCCAAGGGGCTCCTACCACCTCTGCACGCCCTCCGGCCTCATGCCCTGTTCATTTTCCAGGAAAGTACACAGGGGGGCACCTCACTGCTGCCAATTTGGCCCTGAGTGCACTGAACCTGGCAGAATGTGCAGGGGACACCATGTCTGTGGCCACGTTGGCTGAGATCTATGTGGTTGCCGCACTGAGGGTCAAGACCAGTCTCCCGCGGGCCTTGCATTTTCTGACAGTGAGTGGTTGGTGGGTTGGCAGGGACAGGACTAGGGGCTTGTTTTTAGTCTTTACAGTTCTGACCATGGCTTCCTGGGGAAGGGGCTGCACAGAATGAGGCATTTGATCGCAGGGTGGGCTCCAGGCCTAGCTGGGGTCTCAACCCACGGTCTGGGTTTGAGCCCCTGTTTGGGTCCTTTATGACAGCCCAGCTTCCCACTCCCACAGCGCTTCTTCCTGAGTAGTGCCCGCCAGGCCTGCCTGGCACAGAATGGCTCAGTGCCACTTGCTATGCAGTGGCTTTGTCACCCTGTGGGCCACCGTTTCTTCGTGGATGGGGACTGGGCCGTGTGCAGTCCCCCGAGGGAGAGCCTGTACAGCTCAGCCAGGAACCCAGGTGCTCTTTCATCCCCGTGCCCATCCCCTTTCCCCAGTCCTTATCCTCATCCTCTGTCCCCCATTCCTCATCCCTGCCCTGTCCCTTGTCCCTACATCTCTAGATGTCCCTGCCCACCCGTTTGTTGCTTGGCTATCTGTTGTTGCTTTGGGATCTGGATCTCTCTTATTGGGGGTCTTCTGAAGCAAATAGGATATGGGGGCAGGTGGTTGATTTGGGAGGTGATCCCGGGCAACACTACTGTGTAGTGAGGAAGATAGACAGGGAAGGGACAGAGCTGATAAGGGTATGTTATAGAGTAGAGTGCACTGTCCGAGATAGGTTATCCTGTCCAAAGGCAGCGGCAGGGGTATTTATCCACCGACTTTTATCTGTCCCAGAGCCAAGCCTATCTGTGTGCCCAGGAAATAACTCTTGGTGTGGAGAGGGGAATATGGAGAGTGGGGGCCCTTTCCTGCCACCCTACTCACTCACTCCTCCCCACAGTGGACCCTTTGGCCCAGGTGACTCAGCTATTCCGTGAACATCTCTTGGAACGAGCGCTGAATTGTGTGGCTCAGCCCAGCCTCAGCCCTGCATCAGCTGATGGGGACAGGTGAGTGTCCTCATGCCCCTAAGGCAAGAGCCCTCCACTGTGGGTCTAGGAATGGCTGTTCAGGGACTTGTGTAGGTACCCAGAGCCAGGTAACTGTCCACTTGCTGTGTGGCCCCAGATAGATCTCCCCTCCTCTCTGGGTCTCAGTTTACCTACCAGCCTGGCAGGATGAGACAGTAGCATTTTATAGAGCCCAGAAGTCAGGCCCTGGACTCATAGGACCCCCGCCACCTACTCTAACAGCCAGTTTCTCTTGCCACAGGGAATTCTCAGATGCCCTCGGATACCTGCAGCTGCTGAACAGCTGTTCCGATACTGCTGGAGCTCCAGCCTGCAGCTTCTCCATCCACTCCAGCATGGCCACCACCACCAGTGAGCTCCCAGGCCCCCTGCCCTGTGATTCTCCACTTAGCCCCACCTCCATAGCAGCTCAGTCTCAGGTGTAGTGTGGTTGAGTTTCAGGGAGCACTCCCCTCTGTATCCCCACTCCCTGTAGGCACAGACCCAGTGGCCAAGTGGTGGGCTTCGCTGACGGCTGTGGTGACCCACTGGCTGCGGCAGGATGAGGAAGCAGCTGAGCGACTGTACCCACTGGTGGAGCACCTGCCTGTCACCCTGCAGGAGTCTGAGTGAGTGCAGGCCAGATGCTCCCGGCCCCCAGCAGCACACTGCACTCCCACCTTTGTTCTGTGCAGTTGAGATCACCACTCTTTCTTCCCCATGAAGCTGGAACCAGGGTTCAGTGAGGACCTGTGGCTTGGTCTGACCATCACTCTTCTGCCCTGGTCCCAACAGGAGACCCCTGCCCAGGGCAGCTCTGCATTCCTTCAAGGCTGCCAGGGCCCTGCTTGGCCGTGGGAAGGCAGAGTCTGGCCCAGCCAGCCTGGCCATCTGTGAGAAGGCCAGTGGGTACCTGCAGGACAGTCTGGCCACCACACCAGCTGGAAGCTCCATCGACAAGGTGAGGGTTGGGGCCAGGGGCCTGGCAGGTTCGCACGGTCATGGCCTTTCCACTCCCATGTCGGTCCCCCCCTTGAGCTGCAGAAGACTGGGGTTAACCCAACAGCACAAGACTGAGGGTTCAGCCAGCCTTGCTTTCTGGCTAAGGTATAGGTCCATGGGAGAGTGGTTGCCCGATATGGCCTCAGATGTCTTCTTGGAGGCTGCTTCCATGGCAAATGGTGGGCATGGGGGCCTAGAGAGGCGGGCGGCCCCGCGGTGCATTGCTGTTGCATTGCATGTGTGTGAGGCGGGTGCAGTGCCTCGGCAGTGCAGCCCGGAGCCGGCCCCTGGCACCGTGGGCCTCCACCCTTCCCTTCCTAGAACTGGATCCCCGCCATGACCCCTGCCTACCACCTCCAGGCTATGCAGCTGCTCCTGTGTGACCTGCTTCTTGTGGTGCGTACCAGCCTGTGGCGGCGACAGCAGCCACCTGCACCAGCCCCGGCCTCACAGGGCCCAGGCAATGGAGCCCAGGCCTCTGCCCTTGAGCTGCATGGCTTTCAACGGGACCTGAGTGGCCTGAGGCGTCTGGCGCAGAGCTTCCGGCCTGCCATGCGGAGGGTGAGTGCCCATGGGCTCCTCACCTCACAGTGGGGACATGAGGCAGCTGGTGTGGGGAGAGAGTGGGGCCCTGGCCTGAGCCCCTGCTCTCCCGGCCCCCTCCTGCCCAGGTGTTCCTACATGAGGCCACAGCCCGGCTGATGGCAGGGGCCAGTCCCACGCGGACACACCAACTCCTGGACCGCAGTCTGAGGAGGAGGGCAGGCCCCTGTGCCAAAGGAGGTGAGAGGGGCAGTGGCACTTGTAGGGGTGTGTAGGGGCGTTCCTTGGTCCAGCTTCATCTTCCCCCACCCAGGTAAGAACTTCTCAGATAGGTGTGATGGATGCTGAGGGCCACTGTGTAACAATAGATGGGAGAACTGGTGATAATCTACTTGAGAAATCCAATCAGGCGACTGTCATTTGTGGGCTACCTAGTTGTCATTTGTGGGATTCCCAACTGTGCACATGTCTCTGAGTCTGTGCTCTGTGCCTGGCCCTGGGAGGGGCCTCAGACGCCACGTTTATGCTTAAGACTGAGGTGGGCATAGTGGAGGTGGGGCCACTGGGGGATCCTGCGGCCTGGCCTGGCTGGGTCCTGAGCTTCATTTCATCCAGTGTGGTCCAGCCTCCTGACCTGGCCCGTATGCACAGGCACCTGCGCCGGGGTGGAGCTGGAGCCGAGGCCCACAGGGAGGGAGCATGCCGAGGCCCTGCTGCTGGCCTCCTGCTACCTGCCACCCTGCTTCCTGTCGGCTCCTGGGCAGCGCATGGGAATGCTGACTGAGGCGGAGCGTATGCTCGAGAAGCTTGGTGATCGCAGGCTGTTGCACGACTGCCAGCAGATGCTCCTGCGCCTGGGCGGAGGGACTACGGTCACTTCCAGCTAGACCCCCACTGGCGGCCTCTGCGCCCTTTGGCTATGTCCCTGGTGGGAGCCTCAATGGCCAAAGGCAGCGCAAGAGATCTCAATGTCCACGGTTTACCCATGGACTGCATTGCCTCGGTGGGGGCGGGAGGAATGGGAGACCCTTGGGGGCTTTTGTCTCTGGACTTAGGAGGCCAGAGGGGGTGTAACCCCGCCACCCCTGCAGGCTCTCCAACCAGACTAGCAGCGGCCAGGTTGGTGCTGACCTCTGGTGGCCGGTGGGAGGATTGCAGAGGCCGGTCCCATCGGTGTCACCTCTGCTTTGCAACCCACCAGTGGCTTTTCCCTCTCCTGGCTAAAGGGAGAGAGGGGTACATGTTACTCAGCTGAGGGGGATAGAAATGGTTTTCCCGGCCAGCAAGGGTGCCTAGCTCCAAGATGCCTCCTTCCCTTCTGGGGAGGTCTGTACATAGTGTAGATCAGGGTGCGCCTGACTTCTGGCCTCTGGGGCTCAAGTGTTACTTTGTCTTTTGCAAACTATTTTCATAGGGTGAGAAGTTTTGTACAAAGAATAAAAAATGGAATTATTTATAATCTGTGTTCTCTTTTTTTGAGGAGGAGGGTGTGTGCTTCAGCTGATGTCCTTGCCAACTACAGGGGGTCCTTTGGGCCTTCCCTGGCAGCACCTAGGCAAAGTCTTCCCACAGCCATCCTCCATAAGGGACTAGATTTCCCGCTTCTGATGTTATGGGAGGCCTGTGGGTTATGACCTCCGGCTGACCTGGATCCCACTCTGGGCCACAAGTTTGGGCCCTTAATCCTTAAATCCATTATAGTCTCAGCTATCCCCTCCCACCTCCCAGCTTCTACCTCCACCAGCTCCCTGGGCGACATGGTGCACAACTCAAGTGTCCTTAAGGATTTGTTGACAAGAGGAGCTACAACATGGTATCCCTGTATGGAGTGTCAGTCGCATCCATCTATCTCACACTTAAGAAAGCCTTCCACCCTTGTCAGGACCTGAGGCTGCATGGGGTGGGGGTCGATTTTGGATCAGGGGCTTGTTTCCTGTTCCCACAGAAACTGCCAGAATCCCTGACTCCCCATTTGTGCCCCCTGCCCTCCATTTCCATCCCCCACTTGAAGCCTAGCCCCTCTCCCAGCGGAATCTGGTCAGAATCCACGGGCTGCAGACTTCCAAAACAATCGCTGTATCTTTATTGACTTTTTTTTCTCTGAATGCAATGACTGTTTTTTACTCTTAAGGAAAATAAACATCTTTTAGAAACAGCTCAATACACACAATCTTCAGTGTGAAGCAATATACTAATAAGAACACTAGTCTTAACATTTACAGTCTTCATATATATTATATATATGTATATGTATACATATATATACACTATATAACGAGGCCAGATATAATACACACGTTTACCATTTTACAGTCATATGTACAGGAAGTTGCTAGGGTTCCCCGGTCTGGGGGCTGCCTCAGGACTACTGAAGCGTGGACAGAGCTGAGGACAAAGACGGACAGGCAGACATACTGGCAGGGACTAGCCTGGGCCGGTGGTGGCTTTTAGGGTAAGGGGAGCATCGTGTGGCCCCCTTCCCAGCTAGGGCCCCGTGCTGAGGGGCGCAGGACGCATGGCAGCGACACACAGAAGCAAGCATGTTCCCAACATATATACATTCTATGTAACATATATAGAGGGGTACACAGGTTTGTACACGAATCTAGCGCTGTCTCTGCTCCCGTGCTGAATAGGTGCTGCGGTCCCTGGATGGGGGTGGTCGTGCAGAGAGGGAAGATCACGCGTCCGCTGGGGGTGCGCTCTGGTTGAGACTTCTTCCCTTTTGCGCTCCCAGACTGGGCTCCAGGGTAGGGGATTGGAAAAGGGATGAACATAAGCCAAAGGGGTGCCCCAGTCCCACCTACACCCAGGGAGTTTCCATCCCCTCACGTTGGGCCCCAGACTCCCTGGCTCTGCCCAAACCCCAAGGTTTTGGCAAATGCTGGGTGAGAAGGGCGCTTGGGTGCATTCTGAATGGTTTGCTCCAAAGCCTCCGGCCTGCTCCCCCTATCCCCTACTTCCAGACCGCCTAGCCCTCTCTAGAAAGGCTTCAGCTTCACTCGCCTATAGCTCCCTCCCCTCCCTTCAATGAGCCTGGAGCCGCCTTCTGCAACTTCTAGGGCCATTTTGGACCCCCACCCTCAGGGCGCCCAGCTGCATACCACGACCGACTGGAGTGGCTGCAGCACCCAAGTATTATGTGTGCCACCTTGTCTTGGAACTTCCAGTGGAGAAACGTGTCCCCAGGCTAAAGGCGTCTCCCCCTCCCGCCGGAAACTGGGTGCCCCAAGGAGTCTGGCTGCTCCGCGGGGTCCCCCTTTCCAAGCCTGGCCTGGGTGAGTGGTGGGGGGAGGGCAGGAACGCCCTGTGTCGTCCGATTCCAGGAGCAGGCGGCTCCTGAACGTGTTTTCTTCCCAACCCGGGACCACACGTTTCAGCCTTAGGCAGCCAGATCCAAGATCCGGGGTCCGGATCAAGGATCGGCTCTAGACCCGCGTTGGGAGCATCTCAAAGGCCCGGGGGCTGCACAGGCGGCCCCTCTCCTTCGGCGGCGGGCGGGCAAGCGGGCTCCGGCGGCTTCTCCAGCCGTTGGGGTGGGTTACAACGGCAGCCTCTGCAGGAGAAGAGTTCACGCCCGACCTCCCGTTATTGATGGTCGTGGACCTGTGCAAGGGGTTAATTCCCCTTAGACCCGCCCCGCCCCGCCCCCAAGAGGCCCCGCCCCTACCCCGGCGCCGCGAGAGGGCGGCTGGGGTCCCTTTGCTGGAAGCAGCTGGCCTCACGTCAGGCTTTTCCTTTCTTCTAGCTCCCACCCTGCCCTCCCTCAGCCTCCTATCTGTAATGGCTCCCTCCTTCAGGACCTGTCAGGTTTATAAAGCGGTCTTTATCACCAGCTGAGATGCCCCGCTGATTAACCGAGAATAAGGCTGGAGCGGTTATGGAGGCAGTGTGCACAGGTGGGGGCTGCAGCCCCTGGGATTGGGTGAGAACTTCCCCCATTCATGGGCTGAGCCCTGCTGGGGTCCGCAAGCCAGCGGGGCAGGGGAGAGGGGACCCTCTCCAGCCTAGACCCCTTCCAAGGAAGGCCTGTGGTCACCTACCTTATGCTTGGGACATTTCAAAGAAAAGTTCTCTTCGATGAATATGCAACCTGTAACCAAAAAGAAGTTTGAGTGGTTAGGACATATGTTGGTGTCTTTTCAGGGAGCCAAGAGGGGAGGGGCCCTATTGCCCATGAGGCCCTAGGCTGCAGGGGTTCTTTGCAAAGAGTAAGTCAGACTCTGCTTGAACTCTACAATCTCAACTCCATCACAGTTGCTCTGGCCCTCTGCCTCCATCAGTACTCCAGCAGGAGTACAGGGGTCTGTCTTTTACTCTCACCTCACCTTACCTGGAACTCCTTGTCACTGGGGAGGCCTCCTTTGGCTCCCTAGCTACGCAGACCCCACTCTCCAGTCTCTCCCCCTTCGCCTGCCATATTGTGCCTGGCCACACTTGTCACTGCCTCCTAGTGATCTCTATGTGGATTTCTTGCTCAGGGTCTCTACCTCACTGAAAGACAAGCTCCAAGCACCAGCTTTGCCTTCTTTCCTGGGTGCATGGCCATCCCCTAGAAGAGGGCCTGGACACCCAGTGGACATTCTGTGAACGTATGTTGACAGACTGGTTGGTGCAGTGATGGATCTGGATTTGAGCATCAGCTACTTCTCTGAGCCTTGGACTCCACATCTGTAACGTGGGCACTATGCCATCTATTGTGTGTCCATCATGGGGACTGATGAGGAGGGCATATGTAAACTACCGCTACTGTGTGGACTTGTTCTTGTGGGGCCCAGAGGGGAGGGTGGGGGTAGGGGAAGCAGACTGAGGTCTCAGTTCTGAGCAAATGCCAGCAGGTATCTGAGTGCCCAGGGCACGGCCCACAGTGCGCAAGCAGAGAGGGGTGAGCATGGCCAGTCCTTGATACCCACCTCAGCCCAGGGGTGCACTGATGTCTCAATCTCCACTCCCCTGCCTGCTACAGCTCAGGAGACCCTGGTTTTTTCACTTGAAATCTCCACCCACCACCCCCTAGTGAGCCCAGTGCTAGACTCATTCCCCTTCCTCATATGCCTCATCTGCCTTTGTTCTGAACAAACCCTAAACCCATAAATAGCTAGAGGCTCAAAGTTGGACAAGAGAGTCCTCTTGTCCACACTGTGGCCACTTGTGGTAGCTCTGGGCTCCAGGAAGTGGCTCTGTGCTGTGACCTCATGACAGCTTGGTGGCTAGCAGGCAGGGCAGGGAGGAAGGGGCAGATCTGCATCCTTGAGACCATGGCTGGTAAGGCTCCAGGCCTCTCAGGCTGGCTCCTCTTTTTTCTGCCTGCCCCTGCCAGAAGCTGGGGGCCTCAGACCTGAAAGTCGCCCATGAGTTTCTGCACTTTAGGACCAGCAACTAGAAGTAGATCATCAGTTTTCCCCTTCCCCTGAGCTTAGGCAAGCTAGACTTAGCTCTGGGACTGAATTCACTTTCTAAAGAGCATTGGGCTGAAACCCCAGACTTTCCCCACAGCACACACAGGACAACTCTCACCCCCACACACACCACTCCACTACAAGCCCTAAAGTCAAGAACTTGAGTTGCCAGAAGCAAAGGGTAGGAGGTCACCATTTCCAAAACCAGCTTGCTCAGCAATCCTCCAGAAACCAGACTGGAAGTGGGGAGAGGAGCCATTGGGAAGAGCTGAGTTGTCAGTTCCCAGCCTCTCTCTTGGTGTCTGCACCTGGAGAACCTGGGATCTAGCTGACAAGGTGGCCCTGGGGCCTCAGTGTGGAAAGGTTCAGACAGGAAGACATGGTGTTCCAGCTTCTGCCAGTCCTTCAGTCACTGCTTAGATCCGGGGTAGTGCTCCTTAACAGGGTTGAATGGGGACAGGGTTATTGTGCCAGGGCGGCAGGGAAGGGCTAAGGCAAGCAGCCCTGATGCCCTATGGTTTAAGAGCCTGACCCAGACACCTGGAGAGCCCTATGGACCCCTACTTGGCAGACCCAGGGGTTGAGCAGATGTGACAAAAAGGCCTAGGGCTCATGCCTGCCCAGCTTATTCCCTCTTACTCCCTGCTGCCTGAAGCCCTGTCCTCCCTCACCTTCTGGCTCACTTGTTCTCCCACCTTCTCTGGTGGCTGCTCCTTGGGGGCCTAGGGCTCCACCCCTTCCTCCTCTGCCAGCTGTTATATGATGATGCCCACTCCCCAACACTGTCCCCTCGGAGGCTCTGATGACCCCTTGGGCTGATGGCTGGTGAGTCTCTGTCCTGAACCCCGCTGGGACAGCTCCCCTTGTATGTCTGTAGAGGCCTCAAATGCAACCTACCTTAAGGGAAGTGGCCACATGTGGTGGATGGATTGACCAAAGGGCCCTGAGCTCCCTCCCCATGCTGTCCTTTACACTGTGGCTCTGCAGCTTCTTTTATCCAGAAGTGGTATGCATTCCCCACCCTGTGAATCTGGGCTGGACATGGGACTTGCTTTGCCAGCAGAATTCAGCAAAAGGGACTGTGTGGTCCCAAGCTGAGGCTTGCTGGAGGATGAGACCACATAGAGAAGAGAGATCATCCTGCCTCAGCTGACCCAACAGCTCACCATGGCTGACTGAATGAGTTCATCAGAGAGTCTGCCAGGTGACCTGTGCCCTCATGAGAAATAACGAAGGGTTGGTATTTAAGCAATGAAGTTGGGCCTGGGAGGGTCAGTAGCTTGGCAACAGTAGCTAATATACTATCAGCATCTTGCCTCGGGCCTGCCCTCACTTGGGGAAGATGGACATCAGGCTGGACACCGCCTCTCCCTCAACCCTCATCCCAAGGCCTGTGCATTCTGTGCTAATGAAGTCTCTGGGACACAGGCTCTACTTGCACCCGGCAAACCTCCTCTTTTGCCTGGATGACTGCAGTGTCCATCAGCTCTTTCTTAAACACTGCTCTGATCATATAGTGCCTCATCTTCCCAGCCTCCAGGCCCCCTTCCTGTAGCAATCCCTAGAATCTATAGAGGTTCCTCTTATATTAGACTCCTTTGAAGACTTCATTTGAAACAAAAGTTTTGTTAGTCCTAGGCTGGTATATACATCCCACCATTAACCAGCTGCTGCCCACCTCCATTGACCTTTCTAGATCTGGCTCAAATTTTGCCTCCTTCTGGATTCCCTCCCAGCTCACACTCTCCTCATCTGGTCTCCGTAACTTTGCGCAAGGACCATGATTTTCCTGTCCCATTCAAATGTGAGCCCCCTCAAGGGGTTGGTTAGTACGGGGGTGGGACAAAGAACACAGGATATGGAGCAAGACAGACAAGGAGTCACACCCTAGTTTTGTCCATGCTGCCCTGTGTGGCCATGGATAAGGCAGCCTGTTCATAAAAATGCACCTGCAGATAGTGCAGGGCCTTGATGCATGTCGTGCCACGGAGTGGGTGCTACATGCATCACTATAGAAAGGGTGCAACTCATGGTAGCTATTATTGGGAGTAAGAGCATGTGTCTTGATAAGTGGCGAAGTCCACATAAAAATCTAGTTCGCACTGCTCAGAGTGGGAGGGTGGAGCCAGTGAGAACCCAATATCCTTGCTCTGGCTAGCTCCCTCCCTGCAGGGTTGCTAGCACCTCAGCTCTTGCCAAGGAACTGTCATCACTCTATGTGTGCTCCTGGGGGTAGCTTGGTTGGGGCTGATGCTGGCCCAGAACGAAGGGGGCCAGCAGGGCACAGGGAATGGCCTCTGTCCAGAGCAGAGCCAGGTAGGGAGAAGGGGCAGTTGGTCCCCAGGTGGTTGGAAGGTCCTCCATGAGGCAGGGTCATAACTTCACCACCACTCCAGGCCAGAGAAGAGTGGGTAAGGGGAACAGGGGCAGGTCATGGAGGCTGACCCCCAAATAGGACTAAAGCCGCACTTGCTGGGCAGTATTTGTTACTTCACTCCATGCTCCAAACAGCTCAGGGAAAGAAGAGATCATTATAATCTCCATTTTATAGATGGGGAAACTGAGTGCAGAGACATCAATGGACTTACCAAGCCCACGTGTTAAGAATGCCACTAGGGTTTGAATTTAGGCCAAAGCTGTCTCTAAGCACCCCTTAAAATATTGCCCTCATCAATGACTAAAATTCCACCATAAACAATTTCTTTCCTTTGATGAAATAAGGTATGTCTTTGAGTTAAAACCTTTTACAACTATTCCCTGCAGCCAGTAGGAGATGATTTGGCCACAGCCTATTTTTGAACCTCATTGCCTCCCATCTCATTTGGTTTTGTTGTTGAAGTATATCTTTTCCCCTTTTCTCTGCCCAGGGAACTCCTGCTTAGCCTTCAAAGCCCCAGCCCCAGCACCCCTTCCTCTCTGAGACCCAAAATCCTCCCCACCCCTTGACAATGACAGCTTTTCAAACAGCTCTCCATCTTGTAATTTATGCCTCTGGGCATTCCTCAAGCAGGTGGCCGGGGACTGACTCATCTCCAAGTCCCTAGCATTGCTCAGCATAGGTCCCAGTAGAGATGAAGAGATAAAAGATTGCTGGGGCAGGAGAGGAGAGGAGCGAAGGGGTCAAATAGGGCTGGGTTCAAGGAGCTGTGCCCAGGGTTTCCCTGAAGGGCCTTCTTGTGCCCTCAGGCTGGCTCTTACCCGCATCGCTGGCACACGGGTAATGGTAGGTGTGGATGCATCCTTTGTGGCAGCACCCGATGGTGGCCCCAGCTTCTTGGCAGCTGGAACAAGTCTGGTGAGGAGAGAGGGAAGACAGGTGAGTCTGCCGCTGAGGGGCCGGGCAGGTGGGCTTTACAGACAGGGCTCCCCCTAGTCCCCACCTCCTTCCGATGAAAATCAGTTGAAGGAGGCTCAGAATGGGGTGCAAATGCCTACAGGATTGATTCTATGGCAACCCCCGGGCTGCTGCCTTGGTGCGGGGGGCGGGGAGGGGGACCGTTTTGTGGAAGGGGGTGTAACGACTACTCGTGGATAAATATATGGGCCTTGGCTTCACAAAGACCTGAGTTCAAATCCTCAGCCGACCCACTCAAACTCTCTGTGCCTCAGCTGCACAATGGGATGATGCTTCCCTTACATGGTGGTCATGAATATTAAATGAGACTTCGTGTACCCAGTGGATGACAAGAACTCCTGGTGCCAGTCACCATTATGATCATGGCTACCAGCCAGTGTTGGCAGGGCTTCTGCATGCAGAATGTGTCCTCACCTACTGATTCCTCCCAATAGCCCTTAGAGGCAGGTAACTTTCATAAGCCCCACTTCACAGACAGTGAAACTGAGGCACTCCCCCAGGAGAGAGTGAAGTAAGCATTGTTTCCTACCCTTTCTGGCAGCAGAACAAACACTGAGCCCAGAATCTGATAAGCCACTCGAGAACGGGCCATTCACCCTCCCTAGGACCAGTGAGATGACATAGCCATCTTGAGAGTGGAGTCCAAGGCTCATCTTGAGATGCTGAGTTAACGTAAATCTTATGCCATCCAGCATGGTGGCCAGCCCACTCTGGGTCTCAAAAATGTGGCCTGCTGAGGTTGGGGGCTGTCCCATGCCTGCCCGGGCTGCCTGGAGGGGAATATGGCCAGGACCAGGTAACAAGGCCAGGAAGGCCCTTGGAAGAGTGAAGCAAAATCTGAGGTCTGGGGAGGTACAGGTCGGGCCTCAAATCATACAGACACCAGACCATAGCCCTCACTGTACGGATTGGGGAGTGAGGTGCAGGAGGGAAGCAGAGAGGGTGGCAGGCCCATACCCAGATGCTAAGCCACTGAAACAACTATAGTTTATGATGTGCTGCCATGCTTGGAAGCTGCCTCCTCATAACAACCTTCTGACATTGGTATTATTTTAACCGGGTTTCCAATGCAAGCTCAGAGAGGCTAAATAACTTGAGGGCACACAGCTCATGAGTCTCTGGGCTGGGCTTTGAGTCCAGCATCCCGGCTGGAGCACAGCCTGGCAGATACTACTGCATACTGCTTAGAGCAGGCGTGGGCTCCATTCTAGGCCCCAGGACTGCGGGAGACCCCACCCCCAGCAGCTGACACGGGCCAGGGATGAATAGGTCTTCTGCCTGCCTTCTTAGGCCTAGCCTGAGAAATTGTGGGAATCTTCCTTCTGTCACCAAGCTGGGAATGGGGAGGTGAACGGTGGGATGCTGGGGTATATTCTGGAACACCAGGTTTTCACACAATGCCTCTGGACAGGCAATTGCCTCTTGTCAGGGCTGAGACTCCCTGGGGCTCTGGGGCCCAATATCCCAATTTTTGGCCCAAAAAGGGGAGAGGAAGCAGGAATGGAGGCCCCAGACCAGGCCCGTCCTGCCCACAAGCAGCCCACAAGAGGGGCTCCTCACTACCTTACCTGCACTAAGGCCCCCCAACAACCCTTGAGGCAGATGTTTTAGACAAAGGAACAAAGGTACAAAGAGACAGAGACCTTGGGCCCTTCTGACCTCAGCACTAGTGCTCTAACCATGATACCCAAAGAAGGGGTACAGCTTGTGAACCTGCCTAAAGATTCCAGGCTGGCAGAGGGGCCCAAACTGAGGCCTCAGCAGGTGCTACTAGCTAACATCGTCCCATCACAGCCAGACGCCCATATTGTCAGCATCCATGGCCAGGCTTCACCTGGACAGGAGAAGGGGTCCACAGTAGTTCTGGGTGAGGGCTAGATTCTGAACAGACTGGGAAACTGAGTGGGCATGGCAGAGATATGAAACAGGTTATGTGTGGGGTTCCCAGGAGGGGACACGGAAGGAAGACGGGTGTCTCTAGGGCTCTGTAGTTGTTCCTCCAGAGACCAAAAGTGAGACCAAAGCACCAAGCCTGATGGGGTAGGGCTGGGAACTTAGATGCACTTGGGGAGGGCAGACCACCTGTTTAGCCCCCAAACTCTGCTAATTGGGCTTGGCACTCTGAAGCTCTCAGAGGGCAATGGCTTGCCTGGGGTCACAGAACCCACCTTCAGCAGAGCTGTGATTTGAACCGGGGTCTGCCATTGAGCTGCTGAGGCAGGAAGGGGTCAAATAGGGCTGGGTTCAAGGAGAAGGGGATGGACAGCCCTAAGAGGCCTGGGCTATCGGAGAGGGGTGGGCAAATGGTGACCGTGGGAAGCCCCAGTCCCTGCCCACCATTCCAGGGTGTTCTGTGGGCATGGTCTGCTCCTCCAGCAGGAATACTGCTTTAATAAGCCCTTCGGAGCCTCATACCCTGGCTGCCAGCCCCCTGGGCAAGGCCCAGGACCATCTCTCTGGCAGGGAAGTCCTTCAGATCATGCCTGAGCTGCCTCGGGTGAGGCAGGGAGATGCTATTGGTGGGGTGTGCATGTCAGGGGACGGAGGGCTTGCTGAGAGCCAGGCAAGCACACAGAGCTATGGATGCTTTCGGAAGCCAGGCTATGAGCAGTGGGAGTAGGAGTAGGCAGGGTAGGCAGCAAGCTGGGGCTGGGGATCTGAGGATTAGTATTAAATTTTCAATGATAGGAGAGACTTGAACTTATTTCAAGATGGCTGAGAAGGTGCTGGTGACAGAGAGAAAAGTAGAGATAGCATGAGGGAGGTAAATAATAATTGTGAAGGGAAGGGAGAGCTCCAGGGCCTATGGGCCTGGAGGGGGTTTGGGGAAGTAGCAGGTGTCCTGTTGGGTCTGGGTTTCCTCAGTCAGGCTGGAGGCCAATGAGTGGGACATCTGGGCATGGAGAGGTCTCTAAGTATCCCCAGGCGGTGGAAGGCCAAGTGTGGGAGACAGGGAAGCATTGGCAGCACCTGATGGCTGCAGCCATCCATCCACAATAGCCCCATAATGGACAGTTAGCACAGGGGGTGGTCAGAGTGGCTGGGGTTGATGGGTGGTGGAAGCAAAGGATCAAGTATGCAGGTAGTGGGAAGGGGCAGCCATGGGGAGGTGGGGATGAGTGGGCAAGGGCGAGGGTCCCCAGAGGCAGGGTTGGGGCAGTGCTGTAGTGCCAGGGAGTGTCGCTTTACAGTAGAATGTCCATGAATGTGTGGGGGCAGGAGCACAAGCCTCAGGGAAAGAATGCTGACTTTACCCTTTGACCGTTACCCTGTTCCAGGTACCTTCTGCTGACTACTGCCAGGTCTTCGAGGCTCTGAATGGCCTCCTGGCTCTTGTTTGCTCTCACATCCTCTGCACTCCTGAGAAGGAAGTGTGAGGAATGACAGCCCCATGGTAACCTAAGTGGCAGGAACACTGTGGGTGGTGACATGGCCTCTGCCACTGTCACTGGTTCTAGCTCAGGAATGTCAACAGCACTCAGACGGGTCAGGCACGGCTTGAATAACTTTCATGGATATTAACTCATTTAATCCTCACAGCCCCTCTGTGCTGGGAACTAATATGCCCACCTCAGAGGTGGGGAAATGGAGGCACAGAGAGGTTAAGTCTCGGACAGAGTGAGGGGCAGCTGGCATCTGAACCAAGAAGCCAGCCCAAGTTCTTGCTCATAGACTTCAGTGACTAGAGCCCCTCCAGGGGCATTTTAGGACCATTTGTGAGAAATCCCTGGACCACCCTACTCGACAAGGGCAGTGTGGTCCTGGGGGCTGTCCTGCAAAGGGGACACATTCCAACTTTGTGTTGAGGGGCTTGTCCCCTAAGCCCCCAGCTCCATCTAAGAGGTACTCCAAGCTTGGGCAGCCTGCTTTTACAGGATGCCCTGATATTCAATTTAGGAGGCCCCTTATCCTCTGGGGCTTCAACATCAGCATCTCAGCTGATTACACAAGCAGATGAGGTCAGGTGGGCCCTGGAGCTGGAGGATGCCAGGTGAATATGTGGTGGCCAATGGGCTGGGCAGGCTGAGAGTGGCTGCAGTAGGAAGTCCGGGACAAGGTGTGTCCTGCCTCAGCCTGGGGAATGCTTTAACTCCACCCAAATTCCCCAGGTATTAATTTGTCACCGTATGTTTGGCCTAAATTATAGTGCTAGAGAGATAAAAAGGCTCCCCGACTGCCTGCCTGCCTGTCATGTGGAACCTAAGCTCCCCATTCCAGCTGGACTGGCCTCTTACCATGTCCACAGCCACCTTCATGGCCTCCTGTAGCCCAAAGAGCTTCCCGGCCACCAGGTAGACCCCGCCCGTCCACACGGCACAGGCCTCATGCACCCAGTGCTCCTGGGTGTCCCCACCAGGCTCTGATGGTGCCTCCTTGTTGCACTCATGCTTGCGACTCTTGTCGGCTGGGGCTACCTCCTCACTACCGTCCCCCCGACCATCACAGCAGTAGCAACTCTGTAGCCTCCGGGACAGGCCCCGGGCACTGGTGCGCAGTGAGCCCTGCTTGGTTGGGTCAGCTGGGCCATCCGATTTGGGGGGTTTTCCAATGGCAACAGCAGCTGCGCACTCGAGGCCTTTGAATGTTCTCTCCAGGGGCAGTGAGGCCTCCTCACAGATGCCCTCTGGCCGCACCTTCTCCTTGAGTTTTGGCTTCTTTTTGGGGAGGCAGTGTTCAGGGTAGTAGGGCCCACAGAGGTCCCCGAGGTCCTTAAAGTTGGCCGGGTTTTGGCAGAGGCAGCAAACAAGGCAAGAGGTACTCAGGGCTTTGGAAACCACAGGCCCCAGATGCATGGTGGAGGAGAGGGGCAGGGAGGGACGTGGCTGCAGGACAGAACCTCCAGGGAGCGTGGCTAGGGAGGCCCCAGCCGCATCCAGGGAAGATGAAGATGAGGAAGAGGAGGCAGAAGACGAAGGTTTTTTGTGGGGCTTGGGTTCCTCTCCAGGAGAGTTGACAACAGTGCATACAGTGGTGAATGCATCTCGCTTCTCAACCCGCACAAAGGGCGAGAAGGCCGGGGTGCGGCTGTCTGCCCGCAGCCGCTTGCATGAGGAAATGTACTTGAGGCGGATTTCAGGCTCTGCAGGATCCAGGGGCAGCACCTGCTGCTGCCTCCGCCGCTTGGCACGCCCCTTACAGGGTGAAGAGTTGGTGTTCTTGGCCCGGCCCCGGGTGAGGCGCTTTCGCTTGGAATAGCTGCTGTAGTTGGCGTGGCCTGGCTGCTTCTGTGCTCTCATCTGGGGCTGGCAGGGCCGGCCCTCAGGCGGCTGGGAGGCCAAGCCCAGCTCCTCCATCTTTGGCTTCTTGCCTCCTCCACCAGAGCTGTCCTCACTGCCATCCTGCATGCCATTGGCCCTGTCTCGGGGATTCAGGAGCAGAGTAGGGCCAAGATGCGGCCGCTTCTCTAGAGGGCCTTTAGGGAGTCCCAGGGCTCCAGCCCTGCCTTTCCGGCTTCTCTTCTTAGGCGCCAGGGCAGTCCCCCTGGGCGGCAGGGCCTCTGGGGACATGAAGGCCTCAGTTTTGAAACAGTCAGTTGAGGACAATTTCTTACTGTTTATGAGTTTGCCTTTTAAGGATCTGTTGGGGGTATTTCTGCATAACGGGTCAGTCCCCGAAGTTGCTGGGAGCTTCTGCCCGGTGCCCACGTTCAAGAGACCTTCTTCTGCTCCCACCGGGCTGCCCCCAGTACTCTTGAACCCACGGTCCTTCTCAGAGAGGGACGGGCTCAGAGGATTTCCAGAAGGGGTCCCCGGCACTTTGCATGCGAACTTCTTCAGGCTGGGTGAGGTGATCTTCTGCACGATGGCTTCCAGCTTCAGACCCCGACCTTTCCGGGGAGGCAGCACCTTGGTCTTCATGGCCCCCTGGAAGGCTGCCCTCGAGGCCAGCTTGAGGCAGGTGTCGGGGGTTTCTGGGGGCAGGGGCTTCTCAGTGGGCTCACCATTGCCCTTGGTGGGCTTGGCTTTCTTGGGAGAAGATATCCTCTTGAAGAGGGTCAGGGAGCCCTCAGCCGGCTCTTCCTTCATGTCCACCCCGCTGCCGCTGGTGCTGCTGCCGCTGCTGCTCCGTAAGACCAGGTTTCGCTTCTTGGTGGGGACTGGTGCCATGAAGGCCGACTTTCTTTTGAGTGTGTGAAGGGGCCTATCAGAGAGCTTGCTGCCTGCACCGGGCTTGGGGACTCTTGCCCGCTGGCTGGCCCTGCCCTCCTTCTGGGGGCTACAGGAGACCTTGAATGTGGTAGGCAGATGGTCGTTGGCAAGGAGCTTTTTGGCAGCACGGCAGTTGGGGACCCGGCTTTCTGAGGGCCGCCGCCGCTTGCAGTGGAAGACCTCCTGGGTTTTGGTGCGGGACCGAAGGATCATAGAGCGCTGGTCTCTGCCGGGAGTGCCAGGAGAGTCTGTCTCCTTGGTCTTGGAGCCCATAGGACTGCTGTCGGAGGCCACGGGCAGGGCGGCTGGGTTACTGGGGCTGGATGCTGCTTTAGGGGAGGGCTTCCCCACCCGCTTGCCTGACTTGAAGGCAGCTCGCTGCTTGCCCCCCAGTTTGTCTGGGGGGGCTGGGGTGGTGGTCAGTCCCGGGGGTCCAGGTGTACGGGGCTCGCTCAGGGCCGTGAAAGAACGGGTGCACATTCTAGGAAGCCCTTCTGAGGGCCCCCGGCCTGGGGCCCCTGCCCCGTCCATCTGTCCCTGGGGTGGCCCTGTGCAGGATTCAGGAAGCAGGAGGTCTTTGGGCAGAGCTGGTGCCCTGCATGGGGAGTCCTCAGCCTCAGGAAGCCCCCGGTGCACCCGCCGGCTCCGTAAACTTTTGCCACGTGGCACAGGTTCTTTCTTAGCAATGGGTGTCTCGGGCACAGCAGGCTTATTTGGCTTCTGGGCCAAGGAGGCATCCGAGGTCAGGGTGGTAGGGTCTCCCGGAGCCAGTGCCCCATCAGGCCCTTCTTCCCTGGGCTTCATGTGGGACAGGGAGGACTCAAACCAGCTCTGGACCTTTGACTCAGTGCCCACAGTAGGGCCCAACAAGATTACCGACTCCCCAGAGAGGTGGCATGGGGAGCCCCAGCTGGCCTTGGGATCCAGCACCTCCTCCACTTCCTCCTTGGTGCACATCAGTGGGGCCTTTGGTGACAGTGGGTCCTGCATGCTGGGCCTCTGCTCAGGGCTGCCCAGGAGCTCACACAGGGACGAGTACTCCTCCTCGGCCTCCAGGTCCTCCTTCCTACTGGTGGGTGGCAGCAATGGGAGGTCCCCAAAGTCAGAGGCAGAGCAGCAGTGCCGGCTGTCTTCCAGCCATCTGTCAGCCTTGCCTACCTCAGGACACTGCAGCAGCCCTCCCGCCTCCTCCTTCACGCCCCCTGCCTCCTCCTGCTTGGAGTCCCGGGGCACAGCAGCCTTCTCCCCAGGGGGCTCTTCCTCCTGGAAGCCCAGGCAAGTGGAAGCCTCATGAGTGTTCTCCTTGCCGATGCTGTCCGAGGCCTTTCCGCCTTGCTCTAGGCCCTTGGTGAGTTCGCTGGGGTGCAGCCCCCACCGGGGACAAGCATCTCCGAGGTTTTCCTCGGGCCAGGCAAAGGGGTTGGCACTGTCTGCTGAGCTGGCAGTGGTTGTGTCCGGGAAGCAGTCAAAAGCTGCTGCAGTGGGGTCTGAAGTGGCAGCCCCAAGGGTGGGCTTGGTACCAAAAGTGAGGGGACCAGCTGTCTTCTTGGGGTCGGGGGTAACAAAGCCCATGGAAGGGTCTTCAAACAACCCTGGGCTGAAGTCCTTGGTGTTGCTGCCCTTGTCTAGCTGCAAGGACTCGGGCAGGGCCTCTGGCTCCCCTGGTCGTGGCCATGCGTTCTTGGCCACAGAGTCCAGGCAGGTGCTGTGGTTCTCCAGTGAGAAAGGTGGCTTATTGGTGTCCTTGGCCAGGCTAGGCGTGTCGGCCCAGGCCTTGTCACCCTTTTCACCGATGGCCTCCTGTAGCCCCAGGATTTCAGAGGCCAGGTCCTCCTGTGCCAGGGCGCTGAGCAGCAGCCGTGGGCATTCCCGCTCACCTGCCACAAACTTGGAGAAGCTGTCAAGTGGCAGGCTGCTGTGCAGGCTCTGGAAGGAGTCATCGGACTTGGTGGACATGTCATCAGGTGAGGTCACGGAACAGGTGGACACAGACTCAGGCTTGGTCTTCGAGTTGCTGTTGACCCTGGCAGGACTGCTCCGGGCCTGGTTGCAGTAGAGGAAGCTGCGCTCCAGTGGGTCCTCAGAGCCACTCAGGTAGTCGGCCTCGGGTGGCTCGGCGTGGCTGGACTGCGGCGTGCTGCTCAGTGGCTCCGACAGTGGTGTGCCTGCCTGTTCAGCTGAGTAGCCACTGCCCTCTGGGCTGCAGTGCTGGCTTTTGTGCTGCTCTGGGGTCCTGGAAACCAGGTTCTTGACACCCTTCTTCTGTGGCACGGCAGCCTTGGAGAGCAGCAGCTGTTGCACCGTGTTGGAGATGTTCTCCACCTGTGAGGTCAGGGCTGTGAGGCTCTGCAGGCTGAGATCTGACAGCAGGTTCTCGGGGAGCTTGTCCTTTTGCAGCGGCTTGCAGTTGCCGGCCTGGGTGTCCACAGAGCTGGTGGCATCAGTGGGGGAGGGGTTGAGCAAGGGCATGAAGTGACTGTGGTCGGTGATACCTGTGGGAAAGGCCCCGGTGCTGAGAGGCTGCTGGTTGTAGGTAAAGTTCTCCAGGTTTGGCATCAGTGGTGAAGGGGTGGAGCTGTAGGAAGGCGAACGGCCCACGGAGCGTGCAGGTGAGTGGCTGGAGCTGGGGCTGAAGGTCTGGTAGTACTGCTCTGGGGTCCTGACGGCTGAGTCTGGCTGGCAGTAGCCTGTGCCTTGCTGCCCGTAGTGTTGGTACTTGGCGAGATTTTGGTAATGGAGGGTTTCCTGGGCGTGGTGCCGGCTCTGAAGGGCTTGCTGTTGCTGCTGCTTCTGCTGGTCATAGCTGAGACGGCTGGACTGATAGGCATGAAGATTCTGGACTCGCTGCCCTGAGGCCAGGCTGGTGCTAGCAGTCAGCGGCCTGTCGTGTGGCTGAGCAGACGGTGCTGTGCAACTCTTATAGGAGTGGGCCCCCTGCCCACCACCCTGGCCAGTAGAGGAGTAGGTGGAGGAGGTGGGGAAGGACTGCGACTGCTGGGGAAAGTGGCCGCTCTGGGGAAAGGGCAGAGGTGAGGCAATATCATTCTGCAGTTTCTGCCTCTGGAGCTTAGGGTAGGCCAGGGGCTGCTGAGGCTGTGGCAGCTGGGGCTGGAGGTGCAGGGAGTGAGTCCGAAAGGGCAGCTGGGTACCCTGCTCTGGGTACTGCCTGCCTGGGGGCACTGCTGTCTTTTTCATCAAGTTCTCATCATATTTTCCCACGCCCCCTGGCAGGGGCTGTGGCTGGGGTGGTGGTGGCTGGGGGGTCCCCCAGGCCTGTAGGCTCTCCTCGCCTGAGTATCGGCCCGGGTAAGGGCTGCTCTCCTGGACGCTGTAGCTGGAGAACGCCGGCCTCCCCTGCAGGGCCTGCTGCGATGTCAGTCCTTTGCTTCCGCGTGCAGTGCTGCAGGCGTGCCAGCACTGCCCTCGTAGCCTGAGTAAGGCTGCGGGTTATAATAGTCCTTGGCCAGCAGCCTCTGCCGGTCACAGCTCAGCCCGGCCTGGCTCGGCTGCCTGTAATTCTCCAGGCGAGATGTCTCCTGTGAGGTCTGCTGGTAGTTCTGTTGTTTGCCATGGAAACCACACCTTTCTCGAAAAGACTGCATGACTCGGCTGGTTATCTATGAAAAGAGAAGGGGGAGTGGGAGCAGGCATGGGGAGGGGAGGGTGGGCATGGAAGGACAGAAATTCAAATGGACCATTTCCTTTCAGCTCAGAAAGCCTGTCTCCTCACTCTTATCCCTGCCCTGCCCTCTCCCCAAAGCTCTTAATAGTACCCCCTTTGCCTGAGCCTCCCCACCAGCTGTGCATATATTGACAACTTCTGTGTCAGGGAGGTGTGCTCTGTAATTCCCACCAACGACGCCTGAGCCTTGACAAGGACAGCTGCTTCTTGAGGGAGAGAGAGGAGGAGGTGCAAACCTGGCTGCCTAGCACTAGGTCGCCAGGGAGCTGCCACCCCACCCTCCCTGTGGCCAGTTCGCCCTCCCTCCCCCATCCCGCCACTTCCAGCCCTTCTAACAGCTCAAAATCATTTAGCAGAGCACTTCCCGCTCCCCCGTCCCCTGGGGCCACTGGATCCTGTAATCTAGTCCCTGCTGGACAGTGCTCAAGCATGACCCAGCCAAGCCAGGGGCGAGGAAGGTTTGCTCTTGCCCCAGAGAAGCTGCTCCCAAGCACGCGCGCCGACACATGCACGCACACGCACACGCACACACACGCGCACACACACACCCTCATCACTTCCATGCCATCTGGAATCTCTGTTCCTCCTAGCAGACGTCGATTAGTGGCCTCCGAACCACTGTAGGCATAAAACATCTCCTTCTATGACTCCCAAGAACACAGAACAGTGGCACCTGACTCCTGTTTTGATATCATAGGTGCATAAACCGATTACACGGCCCACAGTGAGGAAGTGCATGCTAATAAGGGACAGTCCCTTCATGTGTAAAGCAGCCCAGTAAGTCCTAGCTGGCCCCTTTGGCTTCCACAGGGTCAGGACCAAGTCATACCAGGCCCAGAGCCCATCTGTTTACAATTTTAGGTGTTGAGGCCCCAGTGAAGTCCAACCTACCCCAAAGTAGGATCCTGGGTCAGGAAATGACCACGGGGTTGAGAATGCGAACCTGTAGCCTTGACTTTGAGGGCCTGCCTGTTTTGCGAATCCAGTTACTTCGCCGAAGTAACTGGATTCACAAAACAGGCAGGCCCTCAAAGTCAAGGCTACAGGTTCTACCAACTGACTGGGGACCTGGTCACCCCAGAAGACCCTCCTTGAGGGAGGGAGAAACAAGAAATGCTCCAGGCTGGAGAGATCTGGAGGGCTCGGAATTTACCCACAATCATGCCAGCTGCAGCGGGGGTGGGGGAGTCAGAAAGAACAAGGCTCAGGTCAGCCTGCGTTTCCCAAGCCCCCAGGAGGACACAGGGGACTTTGTATTTTCCTTTCAGAAAGAAGGGGTGGCCTGCCTCGGGTTACAAGAATCCAGGGTTATGGGAGGGATCAGAATGGAATGAAAAACAGGGAAGAGAGAGAGACAGGCAGATGTGAGAAGGGGAAAGAGACAGAGTGATGTGGAATAGGGGAGGGGAGGAGCTGCCCCAATAGGACCAGCTCACCCCTCTTCTTCACCAGGATCTCACCTAAATGCTTTCCTTATTCAGTGTCTTCTTCATTCAGTGTCAAGGTATGACCAGGGAGGGGGACAGAGGGGTGCTTCAATCAGCTGAGCAGGGCAAGCCCAGAGCAGCCAGACAGCCCCCAGGAGCCCACCTCCCTGGCCTTCCGCAGGCAGCTGGCCCTGATTCAAGGATGGAGGTGCTGCGGTTGCAGAGAGGGAACCAATGTTCCCTCAAAGCAAGCTCCTGGCCACCTGTCATGTCAACGCCAGCAGACCCCATGCGGACAGTGGCCTTCCTTCTCGCCTCTCCCTGGATTTATCTCAGGCATCCCCAACAAGGAGAAAAGAGCCCGCCCTTCTGACCCACTTCAATCTCACCCCCGGCGGCTTGGATCAAACATTACAGGAGGTGCCTGCTGCGACACATCAGCCCAAAGAAGCTGGAGACACTCTGGGTTCTGGCCTGGCGGCCCCTGCCAAATAAACTGTCCTGTGCCTCCTGAACCAACCTCCACAGAAAAGACCAGGAAAAAGGTGCTGGCCAGACCACCACAGACCTGTCTAAAAGGGTGGCCCCTTCTACCCCAGGCAAGCACACTCCCCTAGGCTGCCCATACCCCACCTAGCAGGTGGAGGCCACTGCCCACATTCTGCCCTTCCCCCCCACCCCACCCCGTGTTGTGTTTATGAGCCTGGAATGCACAAACTCAGGCCCCATCTGAAGGCTTCGCCTTCCTCGTATATCTGCACAAATTACATTTCTGCTTTTATTAGTCCCAGATCACTCTCATTTCCTGCTGAGTGTCCTGTGGATATCATTAACATTTCTACAGCTTTTATTTTTTTCACATTCTCCAAAACACATTACCCAGAAACATTATTTAAAAAGAGAGAGTGCTATGACCAGTGTCGCCTCGACTCACCCCCCACCCCCACCCTTTAATCAGTCCAGCTGCTGTGTCTTTTAATTTAGACGAGCTGTATTGCAGGCGGGTTTCCCAATACACACGAGCAGCTGGATGTGGTGAAAGCATCTATCTCTAAGAAAAGACAGTTCAATTAGAATACGAAAAGCCCAGCGCCTGATGGAGAAACGTAGGCAAAAATATTCACCCCAACACCACCCTCCAACCCTAGGCAGAAGGAGGGGAGGGATGCAGGAACAAAGGCAAGGCATCAAAGGCACCTCTCAGAGCCAATGAGGTCCTGCCAGTTCTGCCAGGAGAAAATGGGACTCTGCGTCTTTAAGAGTGCCTGGCTCTGTTGTTATTAATTATTATGATTATGATTACTTTTCAAGAACACTAGGAAAGGACAAGGAGGGGGAAAGAGGCAGCCAGAGGGGGCTGGGTTGGGCAGCATTACAAGTGGGGGGAAGCAAAGAAGTTCCCTTGATATTAAAAATAGTGACCATCGAACCTGGGGGAGGGAAAGGGGGTAGAGGGGGACACACTGGGGATTTGGCCTCTGTAGGTTCAGCTGGAGACAGGGTGGGGATCACAGGAAGGCACCCCCTAACATTCTCCATGGGGCTCCTTCTGGTCCAGCCCAGCCTCCCCATCCCTGCTTCCACACCTGCCTCTTCTAGACACTTGGTCAAGGCCTTGTATCTCTGAAGTCCTTGCCCAATTGGGATGGAGGGAGGAAGAGAGGAAGGGAGGAAGTCAGTCCTGCATGTCCTCTAAGCATTAAATGCATTAGAGATGCATTCGCACTCTCTAGACAACTCCTGGAAGTTCGACTTCCCAGGTCAGGCTCAAGGAGGGACATTCACTGGAGGCTGGTTCGGGGTCCCAGGCTTTGAATCCAAAGGCCCCAGGACTTCCCTTAGCACAGCTAGGGTCTCACTTCTCCCTCAGCCATCCACGCAGCCATGAACTGAGGAAGGAGAGATTGGGGGCATGAAGAAACCCCACCCCCTACTTCAGTGCAACGCCAGCAGCCCTCAAGGGTCTCTGACAGCTGGTGAACCTGGGCTCAGCAATTCTTTGAGACAAAGACCTCAGCCCTCCCCTCCCTGCAAAGGCACCATGAGTGAAAGAGGGCACCCTTGGTTGTGAGCACCTACTCTGCACAGGTTTGCTCAGTGTGACTGTTCAGCCCTTTTACAGAAAAAGGTGAGATTCAGAGAGGCAAGAGACCCGCATATGAGCTCCCCCACAGGGAAGTTCCTTTCGCTGGATGCCTACAGCAGGAATAGTGACCAGGCCAAGAGTGAACGCCCCCTTACGTGGACCCCGCACCAAGAATTCCCATTTTAGAGGGCATCTTGGAGCATGATAACAAGAAGGTGCTGTGAGGGGAGGCGACGGGGGTGCTGGCAGTTCATACTTCTCACGTCCCCTGACAGCCAGGTCAGGCCCCCACTTTTACTCAGGGAGCCAGACTCACCTTAGGGAGGTCCACTCATGGGCAATGGTGGTTACTGGCTGCCTGCTGTCACCTTTACAGCCTCAGAGAGAGGTCACTTGGCCCATAGCTTCTCCAGTCCCCAGGATTAGTCCCTGGTCAGGTAAATGGGTGCAGTGTGGGCCACAGCTGCTGCAGCTCCCACAGCGGACTCTGAGGGGGTGGTGGGAGACATGAAATGGGGGATGGAGAGGGAGAAACAGAGACTGAGAAAGAGAAAGAGGGAGAGAATGACAGAGGGAGAGGGAAGAAGGGAGGAAGGGAGAGACAGAGAAGGAAGCTTTTTGTTCTCTTGCAGCTGCTCTGGCCGTGGTTCCATCCCACCTACTTACCCAAGGTTGTTTTATGACCCGGTTTCCTGATTTGTAGCTGCAGAAAAAAAAAATTAAAAACCCAACCCACTCAAGCCTTGAGAACAGGAAAGAGAGTCACCTGAGTCAGGATGCTGGGGGTGGGTGGTAGGGGTGTCCAAGGAAGAGCTGAGGGGAGCCACCTCAGGCCTTCCCATCTGCTGTGATGAATACTAAATACAAGACCTCCAATAAAATGATAAACTATTAGCCAGATTTACTGCTGTCCTGTGGGATCTATGTTAAATCCTAAGGGCCCGGCTTGAATAGGGGATGGGAGAAGCTTCCAAGGAATCCACAAGACTAACAGCCCAGTACCCACAGGCCTCTGGGACAGGTAAGGTCCTTGGGCCAGGGGCTACTGAAAAGGTAGGGACAGGTGCCAGCTGTGAGAGTCCTGCTTGGGGCACAGGGGGAACACCCTGGGGCATAAGGAATCCCAGATAACAAGGCAGCCCCCACTCCAAAGTAAGGCTTCTTGAGACCACCGCATGTGAGCAACATGCTTGGTATGCATCCCTCCTCATTCATGAGCACCCAAGTATGCTTATGGGAGAAATACACAGGGGTCCAACATGCCCCTCTCTGCAGGGCCAGGGTGGGCAGGCTCGGTGGGAGGGCCTTGGGACTGGAGGTCCTGAATACTAAGAGGCAAGCAATGGTGTGAGTGGGTGAGAAGCAAGAAGACCACCCCAGCATCCTCTCCAGATGTCCAGGCCAGGGACCCCAGATAAGGCTGGGGTCTCGGCTCTTCAGAGGATACCTGAATGGGGAGCAGAGGCTTCTGGGCTCTTCAGATGTTTGGAAAGCCTTCCCTCGAAGCCCACCAATACTGTCTCCTCCAAGGACCCAGCTGCAGCTACAAAGTCTCTGAATGAATCTTACCCTCAAGGTCTAATCCACCATGAGGGTGCCCCACCCCACTTAGCTGTCTAGGCACCGCCTGCTTTGCTGTGCCGGGCTGTGCTGTGATAGTTCCAGAAGCACCCTGCCCAGTTAGGAAGCCAGGACCCTATTTCCAGGAGGAGTCAGTAACTTGTGGAGCTAGCACAGCTTAGTGACTGGGCAGCAGAGCTGAGATCTCAACTTAGCTGCCTTTGAAAGCTGCACCCTGCTCCCTACCTCATGGGTAAAGGGCACAAGGCCAGCCTGGCTTTTCTCTGCTGTGAGGTGGGGGAGGGGAGGTAGCCAGAAGGGATACTGCAGCAGCTGTAACCCTTCAAGCTGTATCCCTCCCATTCAAGAGCCCTCCTGGGGCAGGATGTCACGGGGCGGGGAGTTCACCTATTATCAGTCCCAGACTTCTCTCTCTCTTGTGGACAATAATTGTTTTTAGATAATTTTATCGAACAAAAAACATCACCCCCTCTACTCATCTTTGTCAAAATGAGGAAAAGAATAAGAGATTGGTGGGACCAATTGCTGGGGTGCAGACACCTAAGAGGGCTGGGGTCTGGTGGCCCACACATTCAGAGAGAGACCCAGGCCAGCAAGATCAAGGGGCTGGCAGTGGGGTCTGAGGGGACCTACGGGAGCTCCCAGTCTGTTCCATTCTCCTCCCTCCATCACACTCCCCCACCCGGAAGTTCCTGACATTCTAGGCAACTGCACAATATGGTTGATACAGGATTTGTGTGTCTACTGGCTCTGAGAGGCAAAGAATGAAATAAAAGCCCAACCTTTCACCCAGCCTTATCCTCATCACCCCATATGCCCAGAGGAACAATAACTTCCCTTGGAAAATTGGAGGGACCAAGGCATATGGTTTATGTGGCTGCTGACTGGCTTTGTGGCCTTGGGGAAGCATTTTCACTTCCCTGAGCCTCAGGGCCTTTGCACACCTGTTTTCTCTGCTGGAATACCATTCTCAGATATCTATATGGCTTCTCTCAGAGCCTTTACTCATGTCACCTTCTCAGCTAGCCTTCCCTGACTAATGTGTTTGATATGGCACCCCTTGCACTCCCCCTCCTCTACTTCTTCTCCAAAGAGCTTATCTCCTTGTAATAAGCCATATGGCTAGCTGGCTGGCTTTATTATTGGTCTCTCCTCTTTACAACAAAAGTTCCATGAGAGCAAGGATTTTTGCCTGGTTTGTTCACAGCTTTATCCCCGTTTCCCATAACAATAAGTATTTATTGAATGAATGATGTGTTAAATGTCATATTAATCCTATGAAAATATCCAGAACAAGCAGTCAGGTAGTAGTACTGAGCATATTTGGATGGGGACAGGGATTTAGGGCCACAACTCTCCCTCATTCAGTTGACAAAGAACATCCTCCCTCCAGCCTGGTAGGTAACATACTTCAGTGAGGTGGGCAGGTGAGGATAGAGGCAAACTGGGGGTCCTGGTCACAAAGTGAGGGCGGAGCCCCACTCAGCTCCAATGAATTGCTGCCTTATGGGAATGAGGGCCCAGGGTGCCAGATCTTGTGTGTTTTCCTTTAAAAAGCCCCAAATCAGAATTTTATAAAAAGGGAAGTCTCTTGTTATAAAAAATGTTATCAATCAGTAAAGTTTAATACTTGAGTTCAAGAGAAGCTGTCTGTGGGCTATATTTGATCACAAGCTCCCAGGTGTCACACACTGATGTAACTGACATGGATGGAACCTGTCATGGGCAAAGGCAGGGCCTTATTGGGCGAGGAATTTGAGCCCCTAGTATATTTTCAAAGGCACTCAATGAGATGAAAGGAGGAGGGGCATCCAGAACCTTCCCTAGCCCCTGGGAGAAGCCCTAAGACCAGCATCAACTGCAGGCTCTGGGTGGAGACAGGGCTGGCCAGTGTAGCTGTGGCCCTGTGGGAGGGAGGAGGAGCTTAGTAGCCTTGGAAAGGCAATGCAGAGAGGTGGGAGAGCTGCAAAGGCTGGGAAGCAGGGGGCCTGGGCCCACAGAGGCACTGAATGAGGTCCTGCTGCCCCCAGCTTGCTGGGTCCCTGCATGACTCCTCCGTGGCACTTATCACAGCCGTAATTGCATAATTAATGGTATAATGAACAGTTTTACATGTGCCCACCAGAATGTAGCCTGATGAGCGTTACAGCCTAAGGATCTGTTAGATCCTAAACTCTAAGCCCAGAAATTAGCCCAAGTAGGTGCCTATTAAACTGCCTACTGCCTGGATAGATGGACAGACGGGATGAGTGAGGGGTCTGCTCTGGGTTGGATGCATTACTTAGCCCTCACCACAGCCCTAAAAGATGCCACTCAGAGAGAGGGTTAATGACGACAGGCTTGGAGGCCAGGAAATGTGCAACAGCCAATCTAGTAGGAAAGATGAAGCTTATGCTCTGCCCTCCACAATTCCCTGGGTCACAACCCCTCTGAGTGTTTTTGCCTACTCACTGTCAAGCCTGTTTCTGCTCAGCTTACATTCTGCGGGAGGTGGGGGCATAGCTAGGTGCTGCGGATACAGAGGAAAAAGCAGCATGCCCCCTGCCCTCCTAAGGCAGAAAGACAGACAACTATCCAGGTGTGACTCCCAGGAAGCTGTGGGAGTGGGGAGAGGATGCGGTCAGGGGAGGCTGGGAGAAAGGGAACTTAACTATCTGAGGAAAGGAGAGGGCCCACCAGAAGCCACTGTCTGCAGAGCATATTTAGTCCAAACCTCCCCCTCATTTTGCAGAGGGATTAATGGAAGCCCAGAGAGAGACAATGACTTGTCCAGGAGGTCCAGCAGGGCTAAGATCCCTCTACAACTGAGCCTCAAAGTGCCTATTTGTCAACCAGAAAATGAACTTAGAACTTAGAGCTGAAGGCCAAAATAGATGGTGTGGGGGGTGGGGGGGAGGGGTGGTCCTCTCCTGGACAGCCCGGTTTCTCAGAAGTCAGGGAAAGTCCCCCTTCCTCAGCCTGTGTGGGAACCACCCCTTGCTTCCCTGCTTTTGACACCCACCCCTTCTCTGCAGCATCCTGACAATCTGGGAGGAGAAGCACGCCAGCCCCTCCAGCCCGGTTCCAAATGGGGGAGCAGAACTGGCGTACCTTTCCTCCCCCCTATCCCCTAGGGGAGGAAGCCGCCTGTCAGGCCGACACTGCGTGTCAAATCCTCTTGCTGCCTAATTGTGAGACGGCGGCGTTTAAAGAAACGCTTTTCTGGCCGCCTGCCACACCGCAAACTGCTTGGTATAATTTTATTATTAAGGAGAGAGAAAAAGAGGGAGGGGGTTGGGAGAGAGAGAAAAAGGGAGAGAGAGGAGGAAATTGCTTAGTCCAAGTCAGCTGGTTGAGTATTCTGCTCAATGTGAAAGCGGGGACGGCTTTCCAGTTGGCAAGCTGACTTCGTTAATTGCACATTCAGTCTCTACTTAGGGTAATTGAAACGAAGCGGGCCCAGGTCTGACAATTAAGGTCTGCGACTAGGCCATTAACCCTTTCCGCGACTGCGCCCCGCCCCTGATGGATACCACCGAACCCTTTGAAAGTGGGGGCAGGTCATTGGGCGCCCCCGCGAGAGCTCATTCTGGGGCCGGGAGCCCCACATGGAGGTGTGTGCTGCATCGGGGCTGCCGGGCGTGTGCCCGGCGCGAGCAGGGTTAACACGGCGCTGCGAGTCCTGGAGCCCGGCTAGGGCCAAGCCGAGGATGGGGGAGCCACGCAGGACGTAAGGGGGTTGTTTGTGGCCTCACCGCTCCTCTGCAACAGATGTTTCAGCCGTGTAAGACAAAGGCAGAGCGCCTGCTGCTGCCGAGAGAAAATCCGCAGGACTCCCTCAGGGGCAGGTAAAATTTCACCTTCTATTTGTGTTCCCCCTCACACCCCCGCCTGCCCCTCCTTGTTTCCCGGCCTCTGCTCCAATCCGAAAAGCGTCACCAAAGACGCCGCACCGCCTCCTTCGCAGCCGAACCCGCTGACCCCAGCAAGGTCACCGCGACCTCCGGATCCGCCAGCAGCGCGCTAGCGGGTCTTGCTCTGGCGAGGGGCACCTCTTCGCGCCCAGCTGCCTCCTGGGGCGGCCCCCGTCCGCGACCCACGGTAACTGGAGGCGCCGGGAGAGGAAGGGGTGCTGCTCCCTCCACAAGGCGAAGACGCTGCTGGACGCTCCGCACCTCCCTCCTGCCTGCGCTGGGACCCCGGGGTGCTGAGCCCCCCCCCCAGCCCGCATCATTCATCTCCTTGATTCCCGCCCTCGGAAGTCAGCCGAGTGAAGCAGCTGTTCCTTGCACACTCCACTTGACCAAAGATGATGATAAATGAGGCCTGGGCTGCGTCGGGGACGCGGCGGCGGCCGCGAGGGGCGCGCAGGGCGGGGCGTACGACCCGCAGCTCCCTCCCCGCACCCCAGGAAGGGCGAAGACGCAAAAGACAGAGGCTGAGAGGCAAAACCAAAGGTCCACACTTCCCTCCCTGCGTGCTGCGCCGCCCCAGCACCCGGCGGTGAGGCAGGGCCGGACGGAGGTTCGCCCAGGACGCTGGGCCTAGGCAGAGACCTCGTCCTCGCCGCCTGCGCCGCCCCTCCCCCTGCTGACCCCTTCCTCTAACTCCTCGGTTCTCCCAGCGTCCTGGCCCCCAAGCCCCATGACTCAAACCTATTAAGGCTAGTAAATAATAAATATTGGAGCTCTTCCCTCCAACCGTGCAAGGCTGCCAGTGGGGGCCCGCTGCCAGCTGCGCCGGGTCCTGGGGAGGGGGCGCCCCCATCCGGGTGCAGGGGGCTCGGGCGCGCGGCCCCGCACACGTGCGGCGGCGGCGCGTAGGCAGGCACCCCGCCCCGCGGAGGAGGGGGAATCCCGCTCTGCCCTCCCCGACGCCACCTCCCCTGGAGTCCTCTGGCACCGAACGAGGCGAGAGAGCGCACGAGAGCTTCCCAGACGGAGAGGATTATTTTTAACTTGCCCCCTTTTGCATAGCTGCCTCTCGGGTTTGCGCGCCCGCCCGCCCGCTCCACCAGCCGAGGCCGCGGGCTCCTCACCTCGCTCGGCAGCTCCGGACTCTGAGCACCTCCCCCGGCCTTCGGCCCTCGCCCCTGCGCTGGCATCGCGCGGTTAAATCTCAGCCTGGAAAGGACCGATTAGGAGCCGCGTGCCTTTCTGCGAAATATTGGAACCGGGTGGAGTGGGGGCGGGGGAGCCCGGCGCTGTCGTCCCCTCGCCTCCCTCCCAGCTCGCAGAGTGGCTGCGAGAGGCGGCTCCAGCTCTCCCTCCGCAAACAGGGGGCGACCGGCCCAGGGCGCCGAGCACCCTTCTGGTTTTCGGCCTTCTCTCTTCAACGCCACCCTTCTATAGTCACCGACGAAGCTGGAGCTTCTATCACAAGGACCCTCCGCCTACCCCACCTCCAGCCTCCTCCCTAAGCTTCTCCAAACAAACAGCATTTAAACTGCAGTGGGCTTACACACCAACTTCAAGGCAGCCCCCGTCTGTGCCCGTGCCGGGGAGAACCGAGGGGTCTCTTTTCCCTGCCCGCCCGCCCCCAGGCCCACCTCGTCTTCCCTTCCAGCCCCTTCCCTGCAAGCTTGGCTCAGACCCCGCCCCTTCTTCAGGGGTAAGAGGCAGCAGGAAGTTCAAGTCCACTCGCCTTACTCTACTCTCCAAAAAGCTACCCACCCAAACCCCAGCCTGCCCTTCTCCCCAAAAGGAGGGGGGCAGCAGAGAAGCTGGCTAGGCCCACAAACACCCTGCAGGCTTTGACTAGATCAGTCACTTGACATTTTCCAGACTCTGCTATGTGCCCAATCCTGGAGCCCAAAGGCTAGGGCCCCCTGAGCACCTCCCTCCTGAATGAGGTGGGGATAAGAGACAGTCGCTGCAAAACGAGAAAACTGGGGGAAGTGTGGGCTAAGAAGAAAGGAAAAGGGCATTCCAGCGGCAAGGAGCTGCCTGGCTTAGCGGCAGGAAAGAACATAGCCTGTTCGGGAACCTGAGCCAGATTTCTCTCCTGAGTTAGCTGGGGGTGGGGGAGGGCTGGGCCTCCACCCGAGGGGGAAGCCTGGATTACCAGAGAGGTAAGAAGCCAGGCAGGCAAGGGGCAGGGGAGATGTGTATGTAATACAGATGTGAGGACAGCAGCTGCCCTAGACTTGCCTGATGGCACCCTTGGGCCAGTGGCTGGAGCTGTGGGGCCCAGCCTGCCCTGAAGGCAAAGCAGGTCGAAAGGAAAAGTGGGCCAGATGAGCACATGCGGGGTCTAGCACTGCTGAGTAGGAGTTCTCAAGAGGCTTCAACCTCCCAGCCATCCTAGACACAGGGTCTAGAACCTCCCTCAGATCTAGAAAGTTCTCAGTAGCCTTTGGTCTATTGGAGCAGGTATAGCAGCAGCAGCAGCAGCAGCAGCAGCAGCAGCAGCAGCAGCAGACAGCATGCTATCTGGTCCCCTCCTACAGCCAAGATGCCTTGATATATTTTATTTCTAACCTTCACACTGCCCTTCTAGGAAGTGACATCACCTCTCATTTCAGACATGGAGACTAAGTTACAGAGTGGGAAAGGGGCCATTCTGGGGACCCTGCCCTGGGCTGTGGGCAGGGCCTCAAGCTTGTTTGCTCTGCTTTCTGGCAGCTGGGCATCAGGGAGGTGCCCTGGGGCTGAGGTCCTGGTTTGATGCTTTGGAAATTTCAGAAAACTGGTTTTCTTGGGAGAAAAAAAGGGCAGGGAGCTTGGTGTGGTTGGGAGGTGGAGAGAGGAGTCACACTGCCCACCACCACCAACTCCCTGCACCTGCTTCCTCCTGCATATTCAGTTGTCCAAGGCACCAGGCCCCTCATTGAAGGTTCCCAGGTGAGGGGTTGGCTCCTGGGGCTGCCAACCCCAGAAGCCAAGCCCTGGTAGTGAGGCTTTGAATAGCACCGTTTTTCTTCCAGGGTGCATAAGAGACTTTCCGCTAGTATTCTGTGCACTGGTTTTAAAGACCATTCTCTTTTCCCAGGCCCACCTCCAGCTGCACCAGACCTTCCAGAACTCCCTTCCCCTGGCTTCCGGTCAATCATAGGCCTCATTTTCATCTGTAGCCCAAATGTAAATCTCACACAGATATGTACCACTACTCTTCAAATGTGTGTAGCTATTATCGTGATGAATAAATTACAAATTCATTTAAGGACTAGCAGCTTTGTGTGGATATATCTTTCTCCAATACAGACTAACAGCTCCTATTTTGATAAGGAGTCTCCACCTCAAGATTGGGTTGGTGGGGGTACCCTGTCTATGAACAGCTGGGATTACCTTGTATCCCATGTCTCCTCTGTGGGGAAGGGCATTTCCACTTCTGGGCATGGCTTGGATGGATGGCCCTCTCCCACCAGCTCTACTGGGTGGGGGTGGATTCTAGCCAGCCCCCCGAAACACAGAGCCTGGTGACAAGAAGACACTGACCTTTGGGGAAAGCAAACCACTAGCTGCTGCTCCGGAGGCAGCCTGGGGAGTCTTTCTTCAGGATGGAAAATATTTGCCTTTGGTTTTCAGCTGCTGCCTCATCCTGGCTGATTTTCCTCTCTTCCACACAGCAGTGAAATGTGGAGGTGCTTAAGAGTAAAAACGAGGCAAGGCCATGCTGTCTGAGTCCAGCATCTGGCCACCTTGAATAGCACCGTTTTTCTTCCAGGGTGAATAAGAGACTTTCCACTAGTATTCTGTGCACTGGTTTTAAAGACCATTCTCTTTTCCCAGGCCCACCTCCAGCCGCACCAGACCTTCCAGAACTCCCTTCCTCTGGCTTCCAGTCAATCGGCATCTGTGAGAGAGACCCTCTTCCAGCTATACATAGCTAACTCAGCCTGCTCCCAGAGCTGACTTATTCTGTAAGTTGCAGGAGATTCCCTCCTGGGTGGTTCTTCAGTGCTGGCATGGAGAGTGGCAGGCCTCTTCTTGGAGATGGGGGTGTGGGGGAGATGGTGGCAACTCTCTAGAGAGGTATCGGATTTACATCAGCCAGGCCGACTAGGCCAGCCAATTGTGAAGACTTACAGGTGGCTAGCTGTGTAGCTTTAGGGTGAGAGAGGCATCATCTGCCCCTACCACACCCTGACTGTAAATGCCTAAGGCCCTGACGCCACACAGCTCTGGGTTCAAGTCCCAGCTCTGCATGTATCTGCTGTGTGGCTCATTTCCTCAGCTGAAACCTGCTCTTATTAACATCACACTGACAGGGTTATCATGCGACTGAATAAGATACTCTGCTTGGCCCTTGGTGGAGACTCAGTGAAGGGTAGTAACTTTCTGTGCCCTATTACTGTCCATGGGGGATAAGGACCAAGTCTTGTACTTTCTCTGTCTCCCGGAGAGCTGTGAGTGTCTGGCACAGAGCAGGTCTTCAAGAAGGGCTTTACGAGGGACAATGACACCACCAAAAACAGAGGAGGGCTGCTGAGACTGAGGGTTAAGCCTGTCCTCGGACAAGTGGTCCATCCCCCAAGGCAGGTGTGTTATCTTTCTGCTGGAGTTGCAGTGTTTCTTACATACTAGTGTGCACACCATAGTAAGATGCAGATTCTGCTGTGGTGGTTGGGCCCAGGATTCTGCAGTCTAACAGACTCCCAGGTAAGGCTGACACTGCTGGCCTGTGGAACACAATGGACTGCAAGATCTCAACCACTGCAACCCTCCAGGTCCCTCTGAGATCTGGAGGCCAGAATCGGCATCCCTGAACTCTGTGTCTCAGGGCTGATTTGCTGCAGTGGCCTGGGCAACCCAGGAACTCTGCCTTAGACACTGCTTCCTGGCTACTTCACTCTGCTAAGCTTGTAATCACTTCTTGTCCATGCCTTCTGGACCTCAGTGTCTCCATCGGGACAGCAGGAAGCTGAGATGCAATGATTTCACTCTTTTCCTTGATGGTTCCCCATCCCCTCTTCCCTTCTCTGATCCCTTGAAAGGTACAACAAATCTGATAACCAAGCATCAACTCCAGGGGCTTGGCCCCCACCCCAGGGGCTGCAGTCCTTGGGATACAAGACTCACCTAGACTAAATAGCAGCCAGTTATCACTCACTGCCTTATGTGCTTTTTATCTATAAATATCGTCCTCACAACAGCCCCAGGGGTAGGTACCTACCATTATCACCCTTGTTTTACAGAAGTGGAAACGTATCCCAAAGACTGAAGCCCATTGCCGAGTTCACATCATTAATGGTCAGGGTGCAGGGCCTCCAGGGGCCTGATTCTGGTTCTTTCTGACCTGGCCCCCAAAACATACCTGGCCTTTGAGGATTTTCTTTGGGGAAATGGCCCGTTTGATTTTCTTGGCACATTGTATCTACCTGGCCAGTGATGGTGTGGGGAAAGAGGTGCCCGGTCCAGTTGAGAATGTGGGGGTAAGCCAGCACGATCTCTTTGGAGAGCTTTTTGGCAATATGGACCCAAATAAAAATTACATGTGCCCTTTACCCAGCAGTCCTGTTCCCAAGCCAGGCTCAGAGTCATCTGAACAGGGCGATTAACTGCAGTGTTGTTTGCAGCACAAAAGACTGGAGATCCCCTAAGTGTCTATCTGAGAGGGATGAGAGAAATACATTTGGGGAATTCCTTACAGTGGAGTACTACTAGAGAGTGAGGAAGGGTTTTGTGAATCAATGCAGCATAGTCTTCAAGTTGGGTGAGAAAAGCATAGTGTAGAAAGTGAATGGAGATGCCCTATTTGCATAGGAGGGTGTATTTGATTTTTCTTACATGAACACATGACACCTAGCAAAGATTTTTAAACTTAAATGGATAAATATCTGCCCTCAGACTATGGAAGATGGTTGAAAAAAGAGCCTAGTTTCAGGTTCTAATCTGGCGCAGCCATGTTATAGCTGACTCTAGGAGTAATCTGTTTCCTCATCAGTAGGTGTGATGGGATGAGGGCCAGCTGCCAAGAGAAGTCAGCCCACCTGCATCCTGCACTGGGCCATAAGCAGGACAGGGATCATCCCCCCATTTTATAGATGAGGAAACTGAGGCTGCAAGTTAGGGAGAGACCAAACCTGAATCCCCGCATAGGCTGTGTTCTCACTTCCGGGTGCAAAGTCTTTCACAATCCAGGACTGCCTCAAGCCCTAAGCTGTATGGGCAGCCACTGCCACCAAGGACATTGATAAACCACAGGTCCAATGCTTATAGTGCCTACTCTTGGTTTTACATGTCACTGTCCTCTCCACTCTATTTTTACCCAGCAATATGCTTTCCTTCAATTATCAGAACAATAGTAATACATGTTATATAACTTAAAAGCAGAGGCCATTCCAGGCCTCCATGGGGTCCTAGGACTCTTGGACTGTGAGAGTCAGTCCAGGAACATCTGGGGCTGAATCCTGGCTGGGACACCCCCAGTCTGTGGGGCCTGGGCAGGTGACTCCAGTGCCCATGCCTCAGCTTCCTCATCTGTGAAACAAGAATGAGAGTATGTCCCTCAGAAGGTGGTATAAGGATTAAATGAGATAATGGCCAGAGTCGTCTGAGCAATGCCTCTCAGAGGAGGGCCCAATAAGTGAGTTGTTATTTTTAAAAGGTAAATATTTATATAGTTTTTTATAACAGAAGGAAAGTTCAGGAAAATCCCTGATCCTGGTCCTAGATGGCTGCGGAGGTGGGCCAAGAAGGCAGGGCTCCTTGGAGTGACAGGAACGTGGCTCTGGCCTCCAGCCCCAGGAGCAGCTGGTCCCTGCCCGGGTTGGCAGATGTGCTGTCCTGGCACAGAGGCCCGGAAGGCAGTAGCCAGAGCAAGGCCTAGCCGTCTGTGTTCCCTAGTTGGCACATGAGGCGGAACAGACTTGGCCGGCTGGCCAGAGGCCCCTGCAGCCCTAGGCCTGTTAAAAGAGAGCTCAGAAAGGTGCCTGTGTTCCACCCTGTTCCACGGCTAGTTTTTTCCAGACCAGGGCCTCACAAGTCTTTGGAAGAACATCCAGTACTTGAAGCCCTGCTGCTAACTAGCTGTGTGACCTCAGGTGAGTCACCGCACCTCTCTGGGCTTCCATTTCCTCACCCATTAAGTGGGAATAGTGATAAGTATCCACCTTATGGGACTGACTAAAGAACCAATGAGGAAATGAACATAAAAGTCCTCTGTCATCACCACCGTCACAGCCAATCCTTACACAGTGCTTCTTGTGTGTAGGACCCTGCGCTAAAGAGCAGTTGGCATATTATAACTCATCCTGCAGATGAAGCAACAAAAGCACACAGCTTATTGGGACAGAAGCACTGTAAAAGGTAAATAATGGGAGGCCTAATGTTATTATTATAATAGTAATGCTGTGGGGTCTGGCCTAGGATTCGGAAGCTTCGAACTTAGTTTCGGAAGCAACTTTGGCCAAGGTAGGAAGACCCAGGAGGGAGCACTGTGTTATAGTTCGGGGCGACCCTAGCGGCAGATACAAGTCACTCTCAGGCAGCAGGACTTCGAGTCCCATATTTCCTGGGTGCCCTCCTTGTGCTGGGCATCAAGAGAAGGGCCTTCTTCCCTGTCTCATCATTTTAATCCCAAGTGTAACTGTGCAAGGAACACATGAGCACCCCCATTTTACAGACAGCACAATTAAGTCCTGGAACCAAAGGGAATTTCTCAGTGAGCAGTAAGATTTGGATATAAATTCAGCCTGTTTGGCTCCAAGTCTGCTCCTTAGGGCAAGGATCCTGGGCACAAGCAAGAATCGTGGGCATCAGTATTTCTCCTAGAGACAGGGAAACTTGAAAGATTGTAAGGATTCTGGGGAGAACTTATTCTGTCTCATGCTCCTTGGAGCACCTATCTGCTGTCGATGGGCCTCTGCCTTCACTCTAGCTTACCCTGAGCCTCTTTACTAGCCATAGGAACTGGGCAGACAATTTTATACACAGGGAAATCGAGGCCCACAGAGGGGCAGGGACTCGCCCAAGACTCACAACTCCACTTCCTGGTGCCTGTGGACTCCCTTTGTAGACCGCACGGCCTCTTCATCCACCCTCACACACAACCACCCATTCATCCATCCACCCAAGAAGCAGTTACTAAGTGCCTCCTGTGTGCCATATAATGCTAGGGACTGAGCAGCCAGAGACAGCATGGGCTCAGAGCCTGTGGAGTACGGGGAAGGGCCCTAAATCATATCTGAGTGGGAACAGTGTCAGAGGAGGTGTCCCAGAGGAAAGCTCTCCCCTGAGACCTGAGAGATGTGAAGGAGTCGGTAAGGGACAAGGAAAAGCCCCTGGGAGGCAGGAGAGAGTGAGAGGGAAAATGTGGCTTGCAAGTGGGTTATGAGAGGCAAGAGGTGACAAATGGGCAGGGTCCACATGGTATGAGGTCTTATGGGCCATGTGAAGACCACAAACTCTGTGCTGAGGGCAATTGGGAGCTATAGAAGGTAGGCAAGGGAGTGAGTGACACTAACAGACACATGTGTTATAAGGTTCCCAGTGCTGTGGGGATAAAGGATTGGTGAAACAGGTGAGTGGAGGCCAGGAGACCAGTGAGGAGGCTGGGACAGTTTCCCAGAGAACAGTGAAGGGAGCCAGACAAGGTGGTGGCAGAGGGCTGGAGAGGAGGGGTAAAATTCTAGAAATGTCAGGAATGGAGTACCTCAGGATTCAACAGCCAATTCCAAATACTGGTGGGGAGAAGGGGTAAGAAGCCCCAGCATTTCTTCACAGTCCCTGCTCCCAATTACTAAGCAATAGCACCCTCCTGGGGCCAGAGGGGCTGCCTTTCCCACCATCTTCAGGCCTCCCTTGCCCAAGCCTCCAGTGCATAAAGCTAGCCCAAGTCTGGCTCACCACGCCCGGCATGACAGAGCTGGGCAGGGTCAACACCCTTAAGTGGCAGATTGAATGTGTGAGGCCCAGTGAGGGCAAGGAGGCCATGCAGCACAGCAGCTCAGAGCCTACTTCTGGTCTACAGTCCCAGCCTCCTCCCACTCCCAGACCTGAACCAGCCTCTTCTCTCTCACTGTCTCACTGTGGGGACAGTATGGCATAGGCTAAGGACCCCCTGGCACTGCTGTCTGGGTATGGGTGGGACACAGCTCTAGCACAGTGAAGAAAGGCTGTAGCCTGGAAAGGAGATTCCCATGGGAAAGCGTTGGGTGGCTCTGAGCACCAGTCCCCCACAGGCCAACTTTGATGGCAAATAAGCCCCAGCCGGATCCCTGGCTACTTGCCCCTTCCCTGGGAAACAAAGGCTGTGGGTGGTGGCCATGGACATGTGCAAATGTTAGTAGGGAAACCCCCAAATAGCCTGACCTTGTGTTTCTTCTGCCATGCTCTGTCTGTCTTTATTCTTGGCCCCTCCTTTTCAGACAAACACAACTTTCATGGACCAGATGGGCCAGCAAGTCCATGCCACCACAAGGATCCCCGGAGCTACTTTGTCACTTCCTCTTCCACTCTGTAAGAGCTGGAAAGATTTTGTCTCCCAAACAAACTGTGTTTAGAGATCACTCACTCATTCTATCTCATGGGGCTTGAACAGCTAATTGGGGCCTTTGATGGACAAGAGCAAGCGAGGGGGTTGTGGGCCACATGTTTGTCGCATAAATGAGTAAATGAATGGATGGATAGGTGGGTGGTGGATGAGTGGATGAAATGGAATTCCATCCCCAAGCAAAATACAATTTCCTCAAGGCTTTTAAGAATGTGGCAGGTAGTTCTCAGGGTCCCATGGGTCCCCATTGCAGCTGCCCTTCATGATGCTTGGGCTGGGAAATTCAAAAGGGCACAGCCCTGTTCAGGCTACACAGAGAAAGGGCAGGTTCCCACCTCCACATGCCATGTTATCCCAGATCCTCCAAAGCTCCCTGAGAAGCCCCCTTTCCTGAGTCCTGCCCCCTCAGGGGGCTCCTAGAGACTCCCAGGAATTCCCTTGACCAGTAAGTGTCCCCAGGCCCAGGGTCCCTGGGAGCCTCTCATTGGGGGCCAGAGGGATATACAAGAGAGGGGTGCATGCCTGCAGAGCATGTCTGGCAGCTTTGCAGAGCCAGAGAGAGCAAGGCATTTGTCATGTGCTGAGGACAGTAGGGATGGTTTAAGATGAAATTTAAGCCCATTAGTGCTTGGCTAATGACATCAGCAGCGACGGTGAAAATGAAGATGACAGGGTGTGTGAGTGCCCATAAATTGTCAGGGCTGGCGCTGCCTTCGTCCTTGGGCCTAGCTCCCTGGCCCCTCCGCCAGCCTGGGCCCTGAGGTTCCCCCTGTCCCCCACACTGGTCCCTGCATAGCTGGCAGGCTCTGTCCCTGCCTTGGCCAGGCCACAAAGGCCTGGGCCCAAGAGTCAATGTGTGGCTAGGGCCTCATCCTAGGCAGTGTGAGAAAAAAGAAGGGGCAGGGAGCACAAGCGTAGAGGCAGCTTAATCGCCCTCCTTTTATAACTTCTGTCTTTTTAATGCACACATAAGGATCCCGGCTCAGCCACAGGCAGCTCTTCCCCAGGCTGAGCAGTATCCCTGCAGCTAATGCCTGACAGCTCTGTTTATGTCTCCTCATAATTCTCCAGTTTTATGTTTTTTTTTCCAGGGCCATTAAGCTCCCAGCCACAGCTCCTTCCCCTGCCCCCACCTGCCTTTGTCCTTGAGGCCAGGCAGCCCCACTGCCCTTTGGGAGACAGGCTGTCCACCCCCAGCAGGTGGACAAGGACCTCAAGACAGCCCTGTGCATAGTGACTTCTGGTCACCAGGCCCCCCTGACACCAACTCCCTCGTCCTCTCATCACCTCCCATCAACAGGCCTTGTCTCACAGGTCCACGCCAGGGTCCTGAAGGGCCCAGCAAAGTTCTCTGGCCCATGTCCTTCCCCAGTGTGGTTATTCCTCATCCCCATTTTTTGGCCTCTCTTTCTAGCTGACCTTTCTCCTCCCAGAGGCCCAGCCATCTCCTGAGGGCAAAGCTCTCGCATATTCCCCCACCCAGACCCGCCTTCTACAGGCCCAGATCCCTAGATCCACCGTATCCAGTGTCTTGAGGCCCCCTGAACTCCGCAGACATGCACCTGTCTCTGATGTCCCAAAGTGCTTGGGACCCCTCACCCAGGGTCTCCTCAGCAGACCCCTCCTTCCCATTCTCATAACTACAACCCAGAATTTGGCTTCTTCACCTCCCACTGGGAATTCCATGCCTACCTCCAAGCTGAGTTTCCCATTCCCAGCCTCTGCCCCATGTGCCTTCTCACAAGTTCTGCTCAGAGCACTCCCTTGCTATAAAGCCTTCAATGGCTCCCCATTACTGTCACCAACTTGAGTTCCCACCTCAGCTAGTGCTCAGACCTCTCCTGCCCCAGTGCCCTGAGGGGAGCCAGCTCCTGCTGCTCCTGTACTCTTTCTTCAGTATGAGATCAGCTGTCCCCAACAGGGGCTCTTCCATCTTATCCTGTTCACACCTCCTGGGGTGCTCTTCCCCATCTCTGCAGGTCCAAATTCAAGGTAGCAGGGGCCTCTGAGGGTCTTTCCTGATTTCCTCAGCTAGAAACAATTCTTCCCTTCTAGATCCACACAAATCTTCCCTTCTAGATCCGCTTCTATGGCTCCTATAGCTTATGAAGTCCATTGTCCCCCTCTGGACTGGCTTCCTATTGCAGAATCACCTATAAAGGCTGACACAGAATGTTTAAATGCACAGCCTCACCTTGAACTCACTTTTCTTTCTTGAGTTATCTTCCACCACTCCCACTCTGGGGCCTAGAACGCCCTCAGGGGTGACCCAGCAGGGAGGCACGGGCTCCCCCTCCACCCAATACCCTGGTTCCTTCCAGAGGAGACCTGTGCACCTTGTGAAGGCATAGCAGTTGTTCTGTTTTTCTTGAATTTCCTCTCTTCCTCTCTGCTGAGCTGCCCTGCTGGCCCATCTGCCTGTGTCCTGGACACCCATTGCCTACACATGCAGGTAGCCCAAGTCCCACCTGTCTTGTGGATGCTGTTCTGGCCCCTGCCGCTGCCCTTTGCTACAGCCTCTTCCACCCCCTGAACCTCTGGCACTGTCACCTGGCCTTCTAGACACTACGTAGCCTGGTTCTGCTCCTTTCCTCTCTCCCTGCAAGGACAGGTACTGGGGGACATCCAAGTCTGCCCTCCCAAGAAAAGCAGACTCAATGCCCGTGCTGCTGCCCTCTCCTCTTCACATGCGCTTGGCGACCCAAGCGCACGGCTCAGTTTCAATCGATTCCAACCTGAGTCGTCCTGAATCTCTCCAGTGAGTTTGGCCACAGCTTGGCAGGCCCCTTATCCCACTCTGCCCACCCCAGCTGGCATTCTACTCAGACGACTTCTTGCCCTTGGCAGGCTTCACCACTACACTGGCAGCCCATAGAGTGATAGAACACTGCTTGGTGCCTGCTTCTCCGTGTGTGCCCCAGGCATAGCACCTGACCTCATGGGCGGTGTTCTCATCTGAATGGGGCCATCCGGATCCTGCCTTTACCTCACAAATAGCTCTTGAGCAGAAATATACGTGGGGTGCCAAGGCAGGCAATCCTATGGACTGTTGCCAGGAATCCTATTGTTAAAAGCAAGACAAGCTTCATAATTGTGGGGCCCAGTGCAAAATGAAAATGCTGGGCCCCTGCTCAAAAAGTATTAATCTCAAAACAGTGCTAGGGCATTTAGACCAAATTCAGGGCATTGCTGAATGCAAGTCCTGTATGGCTACACAGGTCACAGGCCCACGAAGCCATCCCTAGCTAGGGGAAGGTCACTAATCAGCTGCTACATCCTACAGGTTCCCTAGGTCACAGGCACCCTGTTGAATACTGTAAGAAGATCATGATTTAATCCACAAATCACACCTGAGAGGTCACAGATAACAATAATCATAAGAGTTAACAATAATTCATAATACTGAGCACTTATTATATACTAAATGCTTTGTACATATTAAGTCAACAAACTATCACAGCTACTCAATTCTATGGCTTATAAGATGGGGTTCAGAGAGGCAATGTAATTTGCCCAAGATCAAACAGTGGAAAACTTTTGGAGGCAGGAGTGAGTCCAAGCTGCCCTGACTCCAGGGGCTGGCTCCCAACTGTACCATACGCCAGCCAAGTGGCAGTGCCGACCCTGTGCCCACCCCCCCAACAAACATTACCGGGCTCTCTCCTGGGAGAGAGGCCAGAACAACAGGGCTGCTGCTGCAAGTAAAACACTGTGACCCCCTGCTGCTGGCTCTGAATGGAGTCTGAGAAACCACCTACAACCTCTCCCTGCAGAGATGCAGAAACTGAAGCTCAGAGAGGGTGACAACTCCTGTAAGATCACACAGCACAGCAGGATGCCCCTCAATCCCAGCCTCCAGCAGCCCTGTTTCTAAAGACCCTTTTCTGCCCCCTTCATTTGCCTTGGGGGAATGCATAATGAAAAAGGATGTAACAGCAGATGTTCAACATGATCCCAATTTTGTTAAAGTGGGTGGAAACACAGAAATGCTAACATCGGTGCCTTCTCATCAGAGGGGCTGGAGGTGATTTCTATTTTTTTCTTTATATTCTTTGCTATTTTTTTATTTTCTCCAGTGAGATAAGATCTTTAAAAAGACCAACAGCTCTGAGTGTTTTAGAATGAACTGGGAACGGGAGTTTGTGGAGCCAAGTTCTGGTTAATAGAGAGTTGCCATAGATACCAAGCAGGGATTTAGTTGCTCCCTAAGAACCAGAGCACAGCAGACTAGTTTCAGGCCCATGCTAGTCTGGAACACTCTTCCTTCATTGTTGAGGGTTCAGAAGGCTCCTCAGGACCTAGGGACCTGGGGTCATCCCTAGGACATCCCTGCCTGGCTCTCCTGGGAAGTCTGAGGGCTCTGGACGGTGTGGGTCCCGGGGAAGGGCCATGTGCACTTCCAGAAGCTGAGGGTCTTGGTGTCACTCTGGCTGGTTAGGAAGCATGTCCCAGTGTGTACTGGTGCCCACTAGAAGTGCTGTCCTCCTGCCTAGACCACCACTCTGGCCCTCACAAATCCCCACCTCCCTCTGTCCTTCCTCAAATTTGTACCACCCCTCACTCTCCTGCTCACAGTCCATCAGATCCCCACAGCCTCTTAAGATCCACAAGACCAGACTCCTCCCTACCTGACACCACCAAACTGGCCCCTGATACCCTTCCTAGCTTCATCTCCCTATGGCGGAGGTTCCTATCTTCACACCTCTGAAGTCCCCTGCCTGGATCACCCTCCTTTGTACCTGCCCCGCCTGGCTCAGAGCAGATAGCCTTTCCCCTGGTCCCCTGCCACACTGTGGCTATAGTATGGTGATCAGAACCACATCATGGTGGGCCCACCTGGGTGCCTGTCACCCCTGGCAGACCCCACTGGACTCATCCATTTCCCCAGCCCCCAGGGCCTAGCACTGTGCTCTGGGAATCCATCACCAATACCCTCTACCCCTTGGAGGCAGGGCTGGGTTGAGGCACCCAGCACATCCCATGCTGATGCTGGGCCTTCTGCAGACAGCTCTGAGCTACATCCTGCCCTGAGTCTGCTGAGTCTTTGGCCTGAGAAGAGCTAACAGGTTCTTAATAAAAGTGGGCTACAGATGCACCTGAGTGACATTGTGCCTGGCTGAGAGGCGGCGGCTTACATCAAAGTCTCATTTTTCTTCTTCCTGTTAGACACTGAAACAATTTACATGAAGAGCCCCACATGTGTCTGCAACAAAGATGCATTTCTTCTCATGGCTGGCCAGCATCCCATTCCACTTCTCGAGATGTGCCCCCCTGCCCCCAAGGATGCCTGGTTCACTTCCCCAGGAGTAGGTGTCTCAGGGACCACCCTGTGCCTGGGGGAGGCCAGCCAAAAGCACAACTATGCTTTATCTTTATTAAAACAAGAACCTAAACCCCTTAAGGGCTCAGAGGGTGGGGCCATATATCAACCACATGGGTCTAAGGATCTCAGCAGAGCCTTGTTCTGGCCTCTGGCAGAGAAAGCCATCTTGGTAGGAACAGGGCTGGCCACACACAGTGACTTCATGTGCACTTGTGTGAGTTCACCTGTGAGACGGCCCCCTGAGCAAGTCAACTATCTAGCATGGCAGACCAGGCCTGGAGACCAGGTCTTCGTGGCAATGAGGCTCAAGTTCGAAGCCACCAGCCGCAGTGTCCATGGCCTCTTCTGCTTGGCTCTTGTGAGTGAGGGGCTGGCCATGTGGAGGCCTGGGCAGGCTCCAGGTGAAGCTCCCAAACGGTCCTGTCTTCCAATGGATGAAACCTAAAACCCAACTGTTCTCTTGGCTTCATTTTGGGCAAAGAATTACTTTCTCTTGGTCCCTCTATTAAGAAATGCCATTCCAAGAGGTAACAGGCCTAGTTTTACCATTCCATGATCTAATGACCCTAAACCCTTCCTCCTGCATGTCTAGGAGCAGGAAGTAGAGTGGGGTTTAACCCACCTGGCTGCCCCAGAGTCCCCTCTGCTGACTCATTGGATGAGCTCAATCTTCCTGTGTCAGATGGGCAAGGGGGTGGAACTTGAGTGGTGCTCCTCACACATGCACCTGGCAGATGTGAGATCTATGCATTATGATGCATGTGATATGACTATTCCTACCCGTGTACTAGAACGTGCTATGTCACTGCATGACTCATACAGTAAGGCCTACCTGTTACCGTTTAGGGCTGAACACACAACTCCTTGTGGATGGGCCTTACTTTATAGAACTTTGGGGGTACTGACTATATATGTGGTTTTCATCTTCCAAGTCCCATGTCAGACAAAACTGCACTGAGGACGTTTCTGTATTCTGAGGCTGAAGGGGCCGAGGGCCTGGCCCACCCTCTGACCCTTTCTCCTCTCCTGGCCTGGATCACTGCCTTGGTGTCTCCCCATCCAGGGAAACCTTCTTAAATATCATGAGACCATGGCAATTTCACTTACAGGCATTTTCATGTCCAGGCATATAGCCAATAGAAATGCTACATACCCACATCAAACCATGTGTTTCAGAATGTTCGTGGCAGGTTTATTTATAAGATCCTCAAACTGTAAACTACCCAGATGTTCGTCAAAGGTAGAAGGGATAAATAGATCGCAGGATACGTACACAATGGAATACTACACAGCGATGGAAAATAACAAACAACCACTGCACACAGCATGGTTGAGTCTCAGAAATGGCAAACCAAGTACAAGAAAATTCATGTGGATGAAATCCAAAAAAAAAAGGCTGAAGAATGGATCCTGGGCAGGCAATGCCTGGTGGGGGCACAGGGGACCTTGGGGGCTATAATGCTTTCCCTTGATTTGAGTGCTGATTATACAGTGAGCGCAATCAGTTTGTAACAATTTGTCAGCTGTTCACTTTAGACTGGTATGCAAGTCAATAAAAAGTTAAAAAGTAAAACAAACAATACTTCAGCCTCCTCCATGCAATGCCTCATGAGGCTCCTCATTTTGCTCATGGTGAAGTATAGAACCCAGCTTGGTCTGTGAGGCCAGCGTCAGCCCACCGCCAAATATTTCCTGTTCTCCTTGGCCAAGGATAGCACGCACATCCTCACTCCCCAAAAATCAGGTGGGGACCTGCTTTAGTCAATGAAATTTGAGTGAAAGTGACAACTGCTGCTTTAGGAAAGAAGCTCTATGAGCCCATATGTCTTTGTCTCTCTCCCTCTGTGACATGCAAGTGCTCCAGAAGACTGCTGTTCCATCTGTCTGGGTCCCTGAGTGACAGCAGTTAGTAGTCCTTCTGCTGTCTGGTCTCAGACACATACCACCAGTGAAGGATAAACACTGTTTTAAAATGCTGATCTCTGGGAGATGTTTGTTATGCAGCACAACTATCACATCCTGACTAGTACACAAGGAATTTAAGGCTCTTCGTGGCCTGATCCCTGATAACCTCTGTGGCTTTGCAAAATAGAAGCATTCTTACCATGAGCTCCATGGAGTCTGCTCTAGGCATGATGGGATCTCAGCCGTTCTAATGTATCCTGTTCTTTCATGTCCTCTACACCTCCACTCAGCATCCCTCCCACTGACCTGCCTCCTAGACAGACTGCCACTTGCTCCCTGAGCACTCAGGCAGAGCTGGTGCTCCCACAGCCCAAGCCTATATCACCTTCTTTTGCTGCTATCAGCAACTGTGAGGGCAGGCATCAGTCAGTGGGCAATCATTTCCACAGGAACAAGCAAGGAGGGGAATAATGAGACATGGGCTTGGCCACCAGCGCCTCCTCCTTTGACCACAAAGCCAGGTGCAGCCCAGAAGGCTATGAACATCCAGGCTGACCTCTAGGACTCCTCCAGCACGTCCACAGCCCCTCTACCTCCTCCTGCAGCTCTGCAGGCTGTCTTAGACCTCCTCACATTTTCTAAGGGCTGCCACGTAACCAGAGGGCCTCCTAACGGCTAGGAAAAGTTGCAGGGTGCAAGGAAGGATCTGAGGGTACTCAGGGGATATGGTGCCACCAATTTACCTATTTTAAATGATATAGATTAGAACCCCAGGGAAAGGTTTTTTTCCAGAAAGGCCTTGTTTTGAGGCTGTGTGATAAATGTCCCCAGCCCAGCACAGGATTTGGATTCCTACCTACAAATGCTGCCAGGGAACCTCCTGGAGCATTATGGGGAGCAAAAGGGTTTCAGAGTGGCCAATCACCAGTCATCCCCAGAGGAGCCTTGGCTATGGCCTGATTCCAGCCTTAGTGAGAGGAGAGAGCTGAATGGGGATGGTGTGGGCAAGGGTCTGGGAGTGCATCGAGGAGCAAAGCAACCACAAAAGCATAGGCCCATGGACCCTGTGTCCAGAGGACTCTTGGTTCCACTGAGAGCTCTCCATCTGCTCCTCATCACAAGTCCCCCATGAAGCAAGAGTAGGTGGGACTAAATCCCCAGCAGTCACAGCTTAGAAGACTCCCTTTCTCTGCAAGGGGGCTGGTTCTCCTGCCATGAAGGGGCTCCCTTGCTGCCAGGGGGCGTAGAATTTCCCCCTCAGGTAAGACAGAACTGCTCAGCTCTGCTTGCATTGTCTTATGTGACACCCCTCTCCAGTTTCATCTCCCACCCTTCTCCCTGCACGTTCTCCAGCCACACTGACTCTCACTGCAGGCCCTGACCCCCATGCCTTTGCACACACCATTCTCTCTGCCTGGACCACCATCCTCCTAAATCTACTGATTGCTCCCAAAAGGCACCTCCTCCCAGAGGCCCTCCCTGACCACCTAAGGGAGCCCCTACCTCCACTGCTCCTTCCACTCTCTGCAATCACCTCCCTCATGATTTGTTGACTGGCTTGTCTGTCTGCCCATGGATGGTAAGCTCCATGAGGGCAGGGTCCTATCTGTCTTGTCAGGGCACATGGCAAGCTAAATAAATAGTAGTGCTGGCACTCCCAGTCCTGGGCCAGGTGTGGCGCTTGGGCCTGGAGTGAGACCTGTGGCGATTCCCAGGTTCTAGGTATTCCTGGTTCATCCTGAAGGCCCTCAGGTGCCAGGAATCCTCCCTCCCTTTACCCTGTGCTTGCAGGCCTACCTCCTGAGTCCTCTCTACCTCTCCTGCCCCTCCCTTGCTCCTCAGGCTCCACCATATTTCTTTCAACCAACCCTGCCCCCAGTTAGACTCCCCTGGCCCCTATCACCTATGAGACAATGTCCCTGCCTCCCAGGCCTGGCATTCAGACATGACCCCCGCCCACCTTCCCAGCTCCCAAACCTCATGCCCCAGCAACACGAAACCACAAGGAGCTACTTGCACCTACCAGCTCTTCTGTGCCCCCCAACCTTCACATACACTAGGCACAATCCTGAGGTGTGCCCCGCTCTTCTGGTTTACCTGGCAAAATGCTCACAGGCCTTCTAACTTCAGTTCAGGGTCACTTCTCAACTCTCGCCGTGACTTTCTAGTAGATGCCTGTCCTGCCTTCCTTCCCTGCCCCCTGCCACGATCCACTGTGGCATTGATCAGCCTGTCAGGATCTGCAGCTCTCTGATTCCCAAAGAGCCTGCAGCTTCTGGTTCCATCACAGTGCCCCCAACCCCTGGCACACAGTAGGTGTGAGAAATTCAGTCATGTGGGCTTGCTGAATGGACTGGTGCCGTGTAATTCCAGAGGCTGAAGCTGGTGATTGGACATGTGTCAGTGAGACCTTCTTAGGTGAGGAAGCTTCCATCCCTGTCCCGTGGGCACTCATAAAAATGACAGCAGCAGCTTTCATTTGCTTCCTGTACACTAAGGTACTGTGCTAAGGCCGTTCACTATGGATCACCTCTTCCAGCTCTCAAGACAACACCAGTGTTATTATCCTCAATGTAGAGATGAGGATGCTAAGTACAGAGAAGACAAGAAACTAGCCCAAGGTCACAAAGCCAGAAAGTGAAGGAGCTGGGACTTGAACCCAGGTCTGATTGACTCCAAAACCTGTGCCCTTCAACTGTGACAAGCTCTATCACCTGAGCATGCAGTTTTAGGAGGCTCTGGAGCTCTGGCAAGAGGGGCGTCTATCGAGCATGCCTCCCAAGCTCCCCCATTACCATTCATCTACAGCCACATCGTGATGCTAAACTGCTCCTCCCATAAATCAATCCCCAAATTCTTTGGCTGGGATGTGAGGGCCTCTCCCTAGAGATTTTCTCAGCCTGGTTCTGTGAGGACAAAACCCTGTCTGAATCCCCAGCCCTGCCCACACAGAGTTCTGGCCAGGAGGGAACCTTCAGCAGATGTGTTAGATGAATGAACAGACCATTATGCGTCACTTCCCTTCCATAATGTTCCGCAGTGGGCCTCCTTCAAGAAGCCCTCCATAAATATCTTGCTCCTCTATTCCAATCACCCAGAGCCCTTAGTAAGCACAAACCTCACCCCAAGATTTAGCCTTAGGTCCAAACTGCAGCATCCCCATGGGCTCCGCCCAACTCTGCTCACTTACTTTTGGGGACAGAGTGCTCATTTCTTTCTACAACTCTTCACTCAACACCTACTGGGTGCCAATCTCTGTGCTGGGTGTTGCATGAAGCAGCAAGATGGCCAGAGCCTCTGCACTGAAAACAAGCACTGGACATTGTAGGTCAGCTGGGTCCCCTCTGGGTAGCTCAGCTTTTGGCAAGCTTCAGCCCTTGATATGTGAGGACATGGGAAACTATTTCCAATACAGTGAGAAAAGCAAGTCACCAAAGGAATACCAGAAAGAATATGATGCCAGTTCTGTTTTTAAAAATGTAGAACCATGGCTGGTTCCGGAGAAACGAGCCCAAAAAATGACCCAGCCATTGATGAGGATGAGATTCCAGGGGAGACTAATTTTCTCGGGACTTGCGTCTATTTGCTGAGTTCTCTACAATGAACATATATTATTTGTCACTAGTGGGGGAAGTCTGCCAACTGACACTTCCACTGAACTGGGCTGAAGTCTGTGTCCTGGTTTGTATCCTGCTTTCTGGACCGGCAGGGAGTGAGACAACTCCTCACAGGTGGGCCCTACTGACCGGATGTTTCTCCAAATGATCACCCAGACCTCACACCCTCCCCCTGCTACTGTTCTCTCATAGGGTCTGTACTTGTCTGGCCCCCCAATGCAATGGCAAGTTTCCTGGGACAGGGACCACAGGCCCAACATGGGGCAGGACATACATCAAGTGTATAATAACACCTTGCAGAAAGGGCCACCTCCTCTGTCCCCCACCTCGGCAAATGTTCTTACCTCTCTAGGCCAATAAGTGTGCTAATAACAACACTTATAAATATTAGCTACCCCCCTATCCCAGGATTCTTAAACACTAGAACCAGAGAGATAACATCTATGGCTCTTCTATAAACCCAAATCTGACTTTGTTTCTCCCCAATTTAAAATCTTCCATGGTTCCCCAATGTCCCCAAATAAACCTCCCCCACAAGCTGTGCATCCAAGGTCTTGCATCATCTAATTCCTGCTTCCTCCTCCAGGTCCCCTCCCCCACTCAAACAGGTCAGCCTATAAATCACCTGCCAACAGGGCTGCTTCATGCCCCTGGGTCTTTGCACATGCTAGTCCCTTTGTCCAGTACAGGTACACCCACCCGTATTCATTCTTCAAAACCCTGTCCAGGCACACACCCCTGTGAGGAACACTTCCTAATCTCTTTCCTCTTCCTGTGCCTGCTCCTTGTACACACATTGATTATCACATTCAATGCAATTAGAGGTTGATGTGTCTGTCTCCTACCAAACCGGACATAACAGAGACTGGGCCTTTTTGTCTTTGTTTTAAATCTCTGGTGCCCAGATACTGCCTGCAGACAAACAGGCACTCAAGAATGTCTAGCTGACAGGTGGGAGAGTCGGTAAACAACATCTGCACAGCCCTTTACAGTTTACGAAGCCTTTTCCTGTCCTCCATCTCACTGGGCTCCTCTCACTGGGGCAGTGAGGAGAGGCGGCTCCCAGGTCCCATCCCTAACCACAGGAGCTCCAAAGGGTCTGGGAACCCCTTCTCTCTGCCTAGGCAGGTACTGAGGTTTACCAGGTGCCGAGGTTTGCCAGGTGCCTCGGCTGGGCTCCCCAAGAGCAGTTTGGACCTCCTTTCGGCAGGAAGTCAACTGTTTTCCCTGATAAGGATTCCCTCCCACCTACCCGAGGGGAGAGCCTGGTGGGCAGCCGGCTGGTACAGGTGTGGAGATGGCAGGGTG
>NW_024352783.1:9570332-9708829 GCF_902729225.1 Pteropus medius
GAGGGTGGGGGCGAGGCAGGAGGCTCAGAGGCATGAGCTGGGAGTTCAGCCCCCTGCCACCTTTGACAGATGGGGGAAACTGCAGCCCAAGGGGGAGAAGTGACAGAGCCACGGGACTCCAGAATGTCAGAACCAAGGGACTTCAGATGCCCGACCCTGCCTGGGTCCACGGGAGGAGAAATGAAGTATGGGCCCCTCCCGTTCTGCGCCTGGGTTGTTTTGATGGATTACTGCTTCTCCTTTGAGCGCCAGCAGGTGTATCTCAAGTAGTCTCCGGAAGCGGCACTGATGGGCGCCTGTGGTGGGGGCTGTGTGGGGCTGATTACAGGCTCTACAGAGGCAAAATACAAGTCCCAACTTCCCTTCTGCTTAGCTGCAAGTGGTAGCTGTTGTGGAGTCCTCCGTGGAGAGCAGGCACGAGGCTGGGCAAGAAGCAGGGCTGTTGGCTCAGCTCCTGCTGCCCAGAGAAGCTGCAGAGCTGGAAGGCTGGAGAAAGAAAGAGCTGAGGCCAGGGCTCAGGGGGCTGGCTGTCCTATGTTTGTGAGGACAACAGGAGAGTGCCTGCCCTGGGGCCAGGCCCCACCATGGCCATATATCCCCCATCCACATGACTGGACACACTACGTGGACATACCACATGGGTACATGCCACCCCCACCCTGCTGAGTCGACTCCAAATTGAGCTGGTCTTAAGGAGGACAGGAGCCTCTCCTTGGGTTTTCCCAATCCCCGCCACCCTCCAAGCCTTCACCCATGCTGGTCTTTTCACCTGGAATTCTCTCCTGCCTCCTCCAACCCTCCTTGGCCTCTCAGTCTAGGCTAGGAAATCTTTCTGATTCTGCAGCCAGCTGGGCTCTCTCCTCTCTAGAAGCAGTCTTTGGGCCAGAGACACTGGGCCTGGGGCCAAGCACCCCAACACCCAGACTGCAGCCTCAACAGCTCTGTCCCCAAAGCCACATCATCTCCCACTTCCAAATGGGGGTGTGTCTGGACTCGGGGTCCTCCTGCCTCACCCCTCAGGTCCTGAACACATCCAGAAGCACTCACTGACCTGACTCCAAGCAGGTGAGAGAACCCTATACCACACAGGGCCTGTTTCCCCCTACAGGGATAAAGAGAAGTTAACACAGGGCCTCAAGGCCCAGAGTTTAGCACACACCTGGTGTGGACCCACAAGCGGCCATGGGGCCAACTGGAGGACAGTGACCACCAACCCACCGCAGCCCCCAACACCTCTGGGGCTGAAGGTGAAGGTCCACAAACACTAATGGGCTGTGGACATGCTGTCAATAATGATGACAATAGTTAAGACCGGAACACCATTCTCACAGGTGAGCCTAATATCCCCATTCAAAAGGTGAGAAGACTGAGGCCTGGGTAGGGGGACAGCGCCTCCTCAGAGAGAGGCTTGCTCTGACCACCTCTACAACAGACCTCTCCCCCCAGCCCCCGAGCCCACCTCCTTGCTTCACTGCTGACTGGCTGATCTGCTTTGCTCAGTGTCTCCCAACTCAAGCATCAGCTTCACAAACAAGGATTTTTGTCTGTCTCAATCACTGCTGTGTCCTTCGCACCTAGGACAGCCTGACACATAGTAGGTGCTCAATGGGTAGTTGTTGAAGGCTGAATGGAAAAATGAGTGGGTAAATCATGTAAATAGGACCACCTACAGACATGGGGCCAGCACTGGGGGTAGGAGTATCTGGGTATAATCACGAGCTCTCCCCATTTCTGCCCTCCCTCCATCACTTGTCCATCCACTCATGCTGTGCTCAAGTGTCCCTAGGCACCTTCGACGCCTGGCTCTGTGCTGAGCACTTAAGGGTCCCAGGCTCCAGCTCACCCTCAGATGGCAACCCTGGAGTACTCATCCCAAGGGGAGCCAGGACACATAGACCCACCAACAGCACCTTGAATACTCACCTATGCCCCGGATGGAAGGCTGCCCTGGCCCTCCTGAGTGGCTGGGACCTATGCAGGGATTGGAAGCATCAAGGACTGCACTGGTAGACACAGCCATTCTGCTCTCCTGGGACCTGGAGAGCCCCCTGCCTGTGCTGACAGGGGCACTGGACTCTGCATCCAAGCAGAGGCCTCTCTTGGGGATAAGGAGAAGTACTGCCAGACCACACCCCACTCCCTGCAGGAATTATGGGTATCGCTTACACACTCATTCACCAAATATTCTCTAAGGCCTTTCTCTGAGCCAGGCTCTATGGGGGCCATGCTAAGGACAATGAGGAATCAGACATGATCCCAACCTGGGGGACACCTGGTAGACACGCTGATTAGTATCTGCATGAGAGGGTTTGCGGGGCATTGGGTGCCAGTTTAGGAGTTGGCTGTATTCAGAGAACCATGGGTTGACTTCAGTCATATCTGAGGGTGAAGGGGCTAGGAGACAGCATGGCTAGGCTCAGGAAAAGAAGGACTGGGGGATGCCCCCTTTTCCAGCTCAGGGAAGCCAACTCGGTTGGTGGGGACCCTGACAGATGACAATTGAGAGTTCTGCCTGAGGAGAGGGCTTTAAAGGGTCATAATCTCCAGTATTTTCAGGGTCCAAGTCCCCAGAGGGCCGGGATCCCTGAAGAGGCTGTGTCCAGTCTGTAGGTGGGAAGCGCATTGCTCTGAGGGTCTGAAAGTCTCTGGTAGAAAGAGACCCCAGTGTGGAGAGCCTGGCCCCGTTGCCTGGCAGTCTCTGTCCTCCCAGAGTTTTACTGTCCAAGCCCCACTGTCCTTCAGCCAGGCAGACCTGGGGTGGGAGGTCAGTGAAGGTGGCCAAAGGGGCCTTGGCAAACAAGAAGTGCCAACTTACCCTCGAGCTGGCTCCAGTGCCCGACGCTTCCCTTGGCCTCTTTGTCCAACCCCAAGCCTGTGCCTCTTCTTTCTGCTTCAGCCTCCTGCCTCTACCCCAGGCCCCCTAGTCCTCCTGCACTCACTGACTCCACTTGCCAGATCTTCACTTATGGTTGTCTAGGAGCCTAGAGCCTACTTAATCAGCCACTTAACACTCATTCTTTCAACAAAGCTGTATTTTACACGATGTGCCAGACCCTGTGTCTAGGGCTCACAGTCCAGCACTGGGGTGCTGCCAGGCTGTTGAAGAAATAGTGCATAAAGAGGCCTACCAAATCAGGGTGGCAGCATTGTGACAGGAAAGCCCAGGCTGTGCAAAAGAGGCCTCTAAACCAGCCCAAAAGTCAGGGATGGCTTCCAGTAGGTGGCATCACTTATGCAGGTCAGCTGCATGGTGTGAGGTGTTGTGGGATATGACTTGGGCTACTCCTCTCCCCCTCCCTGGCCTCCTTCTTGTCCCACTCCAAAGCTTTTGTTCATCAAGTCTCCCCAAACAGGCAGATTCTCTCTACTCCAAGTTACCAGCCCTCTCAGAGATTCAGTTTTCCTGATCTATAAAATGGACATGATGAATCACTCATGTCGTTTGGAAAAATATTTATATAGTAGGTACTCCCCTCCCCACTCTTCTCTCCACTCTCTGCTGAGACACAGGCCTTGCTGCCTTAACCATTTTCCTATTCCAAGTGAGGCTAATGGGCAGTCTCCCAATCACTGCCCAATAAAAGCCCAGGACTCTGGGAGCACCAGGAACCAGGGGCTGCCAGGTCATTTGTTACGGCTTTAATAATGGAGTTTATGTAAGGTCAACTAGTCAATGATAATGTACATAATTTCTGTAACTTCATACGTGCTGCTAACCTGAGTCGTCAAGGGAAGCGAGAGGGCAAATAAAGATAGGGGCTGGTGCCAAGCCATATGATGTCTCTGTACAAAATAGGAAGACACCCCAGGTGTCAGGCTGCACAGCTTAGCCAGTAGTGTGTAGGTTGGATTTCTACCAGAAACCCTTGTGCAGTCTGTACACTATAAATCTGTACACTTTGGTCCTTGGTTCAGGTGAGTGTCAGCATGGAGGCCTTTCCCCAGACAGGTCTTCCTGACTTTCAGAAAACTCAAACCAGGTGTAGGAACTTGAAATCTAATACAAAATTTGTGTATATGTGTGTGTACATGTACATTTGTCTGAAGAGGATGCAGATTTTTTTTCATTTCCCAAAGGGTTCAGAGTCCCTGCAATGTAGACTTGAATCTGGGCCTGGGGTCTGAGATGGAGAAGTAGAAGGGTCTTGCTAGAGCTTGGGAAGGGGTCTGAATGTGTTTCAGGATATGAACATTTCTCAAAAATTACTCTATTTCTCAAAAATTAAACTTAAGATTCTGAACATCAAAACCACACAGGCTTGGCAAAGGGCAGATTCTGGGCCCTAACCCTTAAAATCTGTGATTTGGGGTTGGCCTGAGCCCAAGAATTTGCCCCTGGTACAAACCTAGGGTGGTTTATAAAATGTACCAAAGTTCCCAATGCTCTGATTTAATACACTGTTATTCACTTTGATGTATGGTATTTTTTCTTTTGGTGTTGGTGGACAACAATATATATGCCCCAAAGTCCATCAAAACCCCACAAGGGGTATCCATGTAGAACTGTGTAACTGATTTCATGACTAGTTTCCTTTTGTTGCAGGAGAGGGTAGGTACCATGGAGGTTTTCTCGCACTGACCCTGTCAAGCCAGGGAAGGGCACAGTAAGTGTTCCACAAATGAGGAGTCAAGATGGCTGGGCCTCCCAGGGGTCTCTGTTCCCAAAGTGTGCTGCACAGTCTTCACCAATCTATTTCTATATCATGCCTGCCTCCTGAATTAGGGCCAGCCCCAGGGCTTCCCATCTGGCCATCACAGAGGACCATTCACCAATGGCACACACCAAACAAGGCTCCTCCAGCCTGGGGTCCAGGCCAGACACTCACCCCATGGCCTGGCATTGGACACAAGCTCTTCTGTGTCTGGGAGTGAAGGGGCATCTGTCTCCCTTTCTTCCAAGTCCCTGCATCCAGCACTGGGCCTGCCAAGGAGGACTTTACAGCAGCAGGATGAATGGATTCATTCAACAATACAAACTGAGCACCTACTGTGTACCAGGCCACAGGCAGGGCCCCGCCCTGATGGCACTCTATCTAGTGTGGGAGGATGAACAAATAAAGGTACAATTGCAAGGTAGACAAGAATTAAGCAGAGCAAGGCGAGTGCGGAAAGTTCCTGATGAGAGGCGAGGGATGGACCAAGAAAAGAGAATTATGAGTTCCAAGGAAGAGAGAATGATGCAAAGGCCCAGTGATGGGAAGGGGGTTAAAGATGCCAGCGTGGTTAGTATGGTGGTTGGCGCTAGGGGACAGGCTAGCAGGGCATCAAGTTCTGGCAGGAATAGGAGGTGCTGGCCCAGATGGGCCTCTCTCACACTCTGGGGGACCAGAAAAAACTACAAGAGCTGGAGCTCCGGACATTAGGCGTCCTTTGTTCTGAGGACCGCCATCAATGCGCACTCATCCTCCCAATCACGTTCCTGGGTCCCAGAAGCCCCATCCTTTTCTATCAGCCCGCCCGCTGCAGTTTGTTAATCACAAACCATGCATGCCAGGGGGAGACACACCTCGCCCTGGTGCCCCGCCCACAAGGGTTGATCCCGCCCACTTCCGGGGCCGGGCAGGGTTCATGGAGCCACTCCGCCCCTCTGCTGCTTTACGGCCAATCAAGGGCGGAGGCCTGGATTGGGGGCTGGGGCCTGTGCAAGCACAAAAGACAGGAAATGCAAAGAGTCTCCGGCAATGTAACCATGACTACCTGCGCCCTCGCACCGCCCAGTGTCTAGTCCTGGGAGTTACCCTCCGGCAGGGGGAGCAGGAGGCTGGAGACCAGTCTATATCCCTCCAGTAGTGCGCTGTGCCGCCCTCCACCATGTGGCTAGAGACCCTGGGCCTCCACTCCTTCGTTAGTGAACTGAGGTCACAGTTCCCTCATTAATTTCAACATTCACTGACTGCCTACTAGCTCAGGGGCTGGAGATCCACCAATGAACAAGACAGACTAGAAACAAAAAATCCTGCCCTGGGTGGCTTATTATTGGAAGGAGAGGAGGTGTGGAAGGGAAGCAGCCAATAAGCAAAAACATAAGAAAATTGTACAGGATATTAGAAAGTGATTAAGTGCTTTGGAGAAAACACAGATTGGAATAAGGAGAGTAGGGAATGTGAGAGAGATGGTTTGTAGTTTTAAATAGAGTGCTCTGGTAGTCCTCATTAAGAAGTGATGTCTAAGGGGGGAATAAAGGGAAGAGAGAAATCAGTTAGGTGGCTGAGCATTGGAGTCAGAGGGAAAACCCAGTGCAAAGGCCCCAAAGCATCAGTGTGCATGAAGGAGAACAAGGAAGCTACCATGTCCATAGCTGAGTGGACAAGGTGAGAAGAGGAGACGAGGCCTGAGAAGTGACAGCAAAAAGATCCAGGCCCCTTTTGGGCCTCAGAAGGTGCTCAGCCCAGTCAATACGTGCTCCTTTTTGCTGTCTTTTCCTCCTCACCTTCTTCCTTTTTTGTGTCTTTTCCTCCTCGTCCTTCTCTTCTCATACCTCCTCTCCTCCACAGACTAGGAGACATTCCGTCTTTGGCGAAGGTTAGGACCTTGGTCACTGGTCTGGACAACAGACTTGGCTCTAGGACTAAGGCAGAGACAGGAGCCAAGAAGCCAGGCTCTCTCAGCCTTTGCACAAGCTGTTCCCTCTGTCTGGCATGTCCTTCCCATCTCTCAATTTGACGAACTCTCGCCTTAGCCTTCAAGGGCCAGTCAAATGTCACCTACTCCTGGGAAGTCTGGGCTGCCTGGCTTGGTGATGTATCACTCCTTGGTGAGGGGATACCCTCCAATACAGACCTCATCATGGCACTGACCAGTGCCCCTCCAACTTTCCCACGTGGGGTAGAAGAAGGAGACAGCTGCTAAGTGGCAGAAAGGCCAGCAGAATTGTATTTGTCAATCGTAAGGCTTGGGGAAGACAAAACCTGGAGTAAATGACCAGTGGTTAGTAGCCCCATGTACACTTTCACTATGTGAGAAGGTGAGTCCTGTCTTACCCATCATCCATAGGTGCCTGGCACAGGCCCAGAGCTGGCAAGGCAGAAAGGAACAGCTTTCTAGAAATGGAACAGCTGAAACGATGGAGAATGCTGAGCCCTCAGAGAGATGTACCCATGGCAAGGGCGAAATCGTCATAAAGACCAGGAAAAAGGGAAGCCAGGAATTTCAGTTCAGCCTGCATACAATTCATTTCTTCTGGACCCTGGCCTATTTAAATACCCATGGGTGTTTGTTGTGTAGAGACTCAGGGGTGAGGATCTCACCTGGACACTGGTGGTGTGTTGCTAGAAAGTACTTTGGACGAGTGAACTTTAAGGAAACAGGGTAGGCCAGCACTTGACAACATGGATCTTCCAGTCAGCTCTGCCCCCCTAACAGGTCATTTGAGCCTCAGCCTCTTCATTTGTAAACAGGATTAACAGTAATACCTTCCTTGCAGGAATGTTGTGAAAATTAAATGGGCCAATGTGAGAAAAGTATTTAGAACTAAGTAAGGACTAGGTAAAGGTTGGCTTTGGTGATTAGAGAGACCAATACTGTAACCTGGAATGGAGGCTTTGGAATCAATAAAACAGATGTCCTTCCCTTAGAGCCACAGCCAGACTACACTTCCCAGACTCCCTTGAAATTAAGCATGGCCATATGACTAAGTTCTAGCTATTGGAACATGAGTGGAAGTGATGTGCCCCTTTCAGGCATGAGGGCTATGTTGAGGTTACAGGGGAAAGCACAGCCATATCACCACATGGAGGAAACTGTCCACCAACCAGAAATTCTTGCTACTGTCCATATGAAGAATAAACTTCAGGAAATGGTGGGGTTTGTTACTGCAACTAGCCTTATCCTCACTAGCACAAGATTTCACTTACCCACTCACTCATTTGATATTTATGCGGGCCTCTGGTTCTATATGCCTCATGCCGGGTGCTAGGAATACAGAAGGGGTGAGTCCTGCTCTCATGGAGCTTAGTGTGTTGAGAAAGGCCATCCTTAGTAAATTTCTAGGGGCAGGGGTGCTCGGGTAGGAAGGCCTCTCTGAGATGAGATCTAAAAGAGAGAACAGAGAAGAGAGAATGAGAGCTCTAGGCAGAGACCACCAACAGTAAAGGCCTTGTGGTGGGAGGGAACACGGTCCATTTCATGGAACCAAAAGGGGTAAAATGAGGCCACATGGTCTGTCTTTTATCATGTCCCTTTCTGAGCCTGTTTTCCCATCTTTAAAACAGAGGTGATGCTATTAACACTCTCTCACAGGGATCTCAGGAGAAAATACCACATAAAAAGTGCTCCTGGATGCTTGTTCATTCCCACTATTACCAAGAGTGGGCAGAAAGCCCTCTGCTTAATGCCTATAATGTGCAGGACATGTGTGCGTGCGTGTGTGTGTGTGTGTGTGTGTAAAACATTGGCTCAAGAGGTGAACAGGGCTGTCTCTGGGGCTCAAGAGGCAGGAGCAGGGAGGAAGAGTTGCTACTAATAAGGCTCCTGCCACATGGGCTAAATATCAACCATGTCTCCAGCCAGGAGAGCTATTAGGTAGCAGCGGAAGTGCTGGCTCTCTGGGGAGGCATGCAGGACTGTCCCTGGAGGCAGCTCAGCGAACTGGTGCTGAGTGGAAACTTTCTGCTGAGGGGCAGATGTTGGCCACCATTCATCCTCTTTCCAAACCAGGAGAGTTGAGATAGGCATTGCAGGATTTGGGGGGAGGTCCGGAAGGCCCCCTGGTGTTGGGCATTTCCTGATGCTTGATGTCAGCTTGGATGCTGTCTCCTGAGGTCAGAAGCAGGAAAATATGCACTGTATCTGGGAGGTGTGCTTTCCACCAGTTACCTAAAAGGAGAGACAGTGAGGTGCTTGGCAGGGGAGATCTGCCTAGCAGCTGGAGCCCCTGGTGACCTGCAGTGGTACCACATCACTCCTCAGCTCACTAGCTCTCTAGCATTCAATGTTCTCCATTATGCAAGTCCTCCTCTGCTTACTCCAGGACTATAGACCTCCATGCAACAGCTACTCCCACTGCTATGCTTTTGTATTCAATGTTTCTTCTGCCAGGCATGCTAAACTCACCTTCCATTCCCCCTACATCTTTTCTGTCATCTTTTAAGAACCACTTGGAGTTCTAACCCTGGCTGAAGGATCTAGCCAGGCCACCTCCCTTCTGATCCTTAGCTTACTCATTGAGAACATGTGGAAACTATTTCCTGCCTCACAGGGTTGTTGGTGCAAATTAAACACGACAGCATATATGAAAAGCATCTAATGGCATATGGCATAAAGTATTTATTTAAAAAATAGACCCCCCCATCAACTAATCTTATAACACCACCTCCTCCAGGAAGCCTTCCCTCATTACAACCCCTAGTTTAAGTGCCTTCTTATTGGTCCCTAGCTCCCTGGGCAAACCTTAGCAGGACACTACATGGGACAGCAATTATTTGTTTGAGCATCTGCCCCTATCCCCACTAGACTGTGAACAGGGAAACTGTTCACATGGTCAGTGTGGATGAGGATGGTGCGGGCCCGACCTCAGCCTCCTCGTGTGTCCTAAAAGCTAAAGACACAAGCCTGCTGTGTCCCTGGGAGACGAGAGAGGATGAGCATCTCAAATGTCCCAGAACCCAATGCTCAGCCTCTGTGCTCAGGACCAGCTTGCCAGGACAGTCATCTGTCAGCTGCCCTCCAGCTCTGCCCAGAGTAGACCTGACCTCAGCCCAGGCTCCCAGGTTCCTCCCCAAGCTGACACTAATGGCAGCTCCAGGAATGGGAAGAGACCCACTCCAACTCCTTCAGTGGCCAAGTTCCAAGTGGTCAGCCTGAGCTCAGGGTTGGCTGGAGAGGGGGTGATAGAACATCCCAGGTGGCCCCAGGAGCTTGGGAAAGTGATGTGTGGGGGACCACGGGCTATCTCTATTTCTTCTAGAAACCTCAGTGGTACTGTGCATTTACCCAAACAAGGCCACATACACAAATCTAGCAGTGCCCCTGCTCTGGGCTGGGAGGCTATCAGCTTGGGGCCCCACTGGCTCTATCTCCCCTCACCTGAAGCTCAGATAGGCAGTTATGGATGCTTTGATTAATAAGAAATGGGGGCAATGAATTAATCATTATGTAATAAATGCAGTTTGTCAGCCATGTCTTTCAAAAACATGGCTCATGTTTGTACCTGTATGTGTAGGAGAAATAATGAAAGAGGTCCCTCAATAAACACATATGGCACTCTGGGGGAGGCTATAGTTTTTGCCCCAAGAGTCCTACACCTGGGAGGATGCAGTAACAGCCACAGGCATCTTAAGGAGATGGTGGGAACACCTGATCAGGAGTCCACAGAGGAACAGTGACAGGCAGGTAGGCCAGGAGGCAGCCGGTGGGTGGAAATCAGGCAGAGAACAGTGGTGGCTTGTCTTAAACCCCTTAGGATAGGGGGCTCTGGGCTCAGCCCAGGTTCTCTAGCCTCCTGCACAGCACCAGGAACTGCCCAGAAGCTCCCCTCCTCCTGGGTCTGCTGCCCTGCATCAACAGATGTTTCCTCGCATCAGGAAAATAACCTCAGCTCCCAGATGGGCTGCATGGCAGAATCACATCCTCTCCATTTGTGACAAGGTCTTTCTGTCTGGAGAGCAGCTGAGCATCTGAGGGTGGCCAGTGGGGGCAGTGGCACCAGTGGGGCATCTGCTGGCTCTTGTCTTCACCAGCTTCCCTGGAGGAGGACCTGGGAAACACAAAGGCTTCTGCCTGCTACTGTTTGCAGCCCGGGGCTGACAGGTGTGGGTGGAGGGCATTCTGCTCTGGAGATGGGAATGGGGTCCTGTTGGGCAGGGGCTCCCAGAGCCCAGAAGGAAGGCTCCACAGGAAAGGCCTGTTCAAGTCAGGAACCTTACTGTTCCTTTGCGGTCCCACCTCCAACCCTACGGCCTGCACCCAATCACTTTGGGCATTGCGCTCCCACCCCCACCGCTGAGCCTGTCCCTCGCCTCCCCTCCCACCACGTCCCAGCCACTATCGCTGCTGCTGGCTGCTCGCACTGCCAGACCACCTCCCCCAGTGACCCCCTCGCCCTCCTGAAAGCTCCCATCACTTACAGAATAAAGTAGAATCTCTAGGCCAGGCCTCCAGGGCCGGAGCCTCCTTCAGCCTGCCCTCCAACATACACAATACATATCCTCCCCACCTACCCACACACGCTGTGCACCACAGCCAAGCTCCCACTGGGGTTTTGCATGAAGTGGCTGACCTGGCAGTCTGGCAGGGACCCCTAAGTCCCCATGTCCCTTTCACCAAATGCTTTCCCATGATTCCCTCATTTTCTCTACCTAAAAACTTCCAAGCACCTGTGTAGGCCCAGTTGAAACCGCAGAGCCCTGTCGAACCCTTCCTGATTTCCCACCAACTCTGCTACCCAATTATCCCCTTCTTTTGTGCACCCTTTACCTAATCACCTTAGAAGCCATCCCCATCAAAGGGTTACTCATCAGTTTACCAGTCTCAACAGGCCTGAGTCATCTAAATCCTCAGGTCTCCACACACAGCAGGTGCTCAATGAAGATTTGAGTGTGTGTACATGTGCAAGTGCACACGCATGCACACAAATGCACCAGAAAAAGAATCCAAATGCCTACATTAAACTAGTAAAAGCAATGACCTGCAGTGAAGCTTGGAGGACTTTGACCTATTATTTTATGTACCTCCATTATTTTTTCTTTTTCTACTTATAATCACCATTTCTTCCTTTTGTAATTAAAAAAAATGATTTTAAATGAAAACCACCCCAAGGCTGCCCAGGGGAAACAGGCCCTGTTCTGTGCAGGGGCCTTACCTCCCTGGCTGCTAACCCTCACTGCTACCCTGGGTGTGCTGGGATGGTTTGGCCCACTTTATAGAATAGCTAATAGAGGCTGAGCGCAGTGCAGATGGGCCAGTATTGGACCCCAGGGGAACCTGAACTCTATGCTACCCCAGAAGGCTGCTGGGTCTGCCCCGCCCCCCAAGCTGGGTGTCAGAAAGTGGGGCTGGTGCTGACTGTCCCACAGGAACCCCAAAGTCAGCATCCCCCTTCTCCACCCCAGCTGTTTGGTTCTCTCGCTGCCCAGCCAGGGAGCTGCAAAGGACCGGGCCCTGGTCAGCTTAAAAGATATCCCTGATCCCACTATGCCTCAAGCTGGTTTCCAGTCCTGGCCAGAATCAGCAGCACCCAAGGGGTTTGTTACGATTCCGATTCCTGAGCCACCCACCAGGACTGTGATTCCGGCAGATCCGAGGACAATAACGGTAAGCTGGGTATTTATTGGTGTATATGTCCTCCCTAGTGCCTGACCAGACAAGCCCCAGGCTGCTCCCTGGTCTGCTGGCTGAAGTGTGGTGGCCTGGAGCCTAAGGGGTGGAGGTGGGGCAAGGGCAGGAGGCTGCCTAACATTGGGGTCAGGAGGCAGCTCCAGAGAGAATGCAGGGTGCAAGATCTGCCACCCCACATGCCCTAGCATTTCTAGTAGCATAAACTAGTCTGATGGTGCCTAGGTGCCAGCAGTGGTGGAGCTGCAGGGAAGGGGGACAGCTGGGCTCTCGGATGCTACTGATTAGGGGCCTCCTCACCCCTCCCAAACCATGGGGTCACTGGGCCTGAGGGCCTGGCATACAGAGGGGTTTAAGCAATGTCTGGGGCACAAAACTGAGTGTAGATTCCTTCCAAATCACAAAGATTACCATTTATTAAGTGCCTGCCTATAGTGTTTTGCCTACATGAGCTTCTTTAAAACTGGGACTGGAATGAAGGTGTTGTAACAGCAAAAAAAGTTGTCCACGTGTCCACCCAGCAGAGACAGGGCACTTACATAAGAATTTACTGCCTGCTTCCTGTATCCCAGGTTGGAGAGTGGGCAGGGGGATGGTTGAGGAGCCCCATAGAGTTACAGAACTGTGTATGTGGAAGGGTCCCATGGAGTAAACCCCCAAACCTGATGAAAAACACAGAGAATTCCCGGTGACAGGAGGAAGAGCTAAAGGATGGGGACCCCCTAGTGACTCCAAGGGACTCAGGCATGGAGCTGTGGGGATGGAAACTTCCAACTTCACACACTTCTGCTTTCTCTTTTTAAAAAAACAATGAACTTTTTTTTTTTTAAGGATATGATTTTTGGCAAAGTTTCAGTGCCAAGGGTTTGCGGGGTACAGCGTTGGTAAGTCCTTCCAAATAGGTGACTTCAACTCTGGAGGCACACATGCATTCGTTCATTCAACAAAGGTCCCACCATCTAATCAGACTCCAGTTACCCCAGTTCTCAGCAGTAAAGTCATTCATCCATTCATTCATTCATGCCACAAATATTTATTAAGTGTCTGCTGTGAATCTTGGGGCCTAGAACCATATGGCTTGAGGCTGAGCTGGGGGAAGACAGCCCAGGGCAGGGCAAAGCCATGTGGCACTGCCTACCATTTGCTGTCCACTCTGCCTCCAATGTCCCTGGCTCCTTCCCCTCATACAGTGTCACCTGTGGTCACAGAAGACCACCTCTCAGCCCCAAGCCGGCAGGCACCCAAGATGGGAATTATGGCCTCTACCAGAGACACTGACATGAAGCTGGTTACTGCCTTTTCAGCAAACATAATTCCATTTTATTAGAAAATTAAAGGATAGGACCAGCTTGCCAAAAGCCAAAAGAGCTAAAATGTGCTTTCCAAAGATATGTAGTGTCTGATAAAACAGATTTGCTTGTCTCCCTCCTTTTCCAGCATTATCCCCTCTTGGCTAGGCTTTCCTCCTTTCATGCCCCTTCCACTGGCACCAAAGCAATGGTCATGAGCTTAGCCAAGGTGGCAGGGACAACACCCCAAATGCAGGGAGCATGCCTTTGTTTCCCTGAACAGGACAGGAACCTCTGCACTGGGCCCTACTCCCTTGGTTTAAGCCTTTTTAGAATTACCTCAGGGATTCTCTTGCTTTCCTGAGATGTAAAGGCTGCCCGTGGCCTCTGCTAAGCTGAGGGTGTCAGGAGGGAAAGGCGAGAACAATAAAGGATTGGGCTCTCGAGAAACAAGCTCATCCATCTGGAGACCCAGGAGCAGGCGGGTGCAGGGAGCAGCGGAGGGAGGTGGGCAGGGCAGAGCGCCGAGGAGAGGACAAGTCTCTCACTGCCACACAAAAAGCAACTATTCAAAACCACCCAGGGAGTTCTCTCTTATTGAAAAGTCCTTGATTCTTCCTTTTCTGCCACAGAACTCATGAACAAGGGCCTTGTCTTATTAATGGGGTGATGGAGGGGCCCAGGAGGGAGGGTCCTCCTACACGGGAAGGTGGCCGAGCTGGTAACTAAGGTAACTCCAGAATCGGATTTTCTTTCACTAATCTCTTTTTCTCTTTCCTTTTCTCTTTTTTCTCTGCTGGTCAGATGCTACCTTCCTGGCTTAAGGGGGGACCTGTGAGGGGGTGGGGGGGGGAGGCTTGGAGTGACATGTGAGTGTATGTGTGTGTGAGTGCGTATGTATGCTGAATACTAAAATGGTGACCATGCTCTTGATGCCTAATGGGGGTGGGGTGTCTCATCTCAGGTATGTTTGCCCCTGCCCTCTCCCTGCAAGTCCCCACCCCACCTCTCCTCTCCCTGTTCAAGGGCAGATCCATTCTCTTCACTCTTTGAGTAACAAAAGCTGAGATGGAATTCTTTCACCTGCTCTCATTGAAGCCTCTGCTTTGGCATGTCTAGCAGAGGCAGCTTTGTTCTGGGGAAAACCAAGATGGGAGTCTGTTCCGGGGCCTGCAGGGGTGGGTGACTGGGTGGGGGTCAGAAATAAATACAAAAATAGCATTGTCCCACAGGTCCTTTACTGCCTGGAAGCCATGGTCCAGGGCGACACAGCCAAAGGGCTGATCCTGTGCCAAAGGGCTGATCTAAAGACGCCAGTTCAAGTTCCCTCTGGGTCACTGCTGGTGGCCACGTGGCCTGGGGCAAGTTCTTTCATTCTCTTGCCTTATGGGACAACTCATAGAAAGTCCCTGGCACAAAGTCAGGTCTCTCTCTCACCTGGCCATCTCCAGGGCTGAGAGGAGACATACTTTTCCATTAGGGTGAATGGGAACAGGAAGGATGGTGACCCCAATTCACCAGAGGTGGCTGTGTGGGGCTCAGCCTCTGGGAGGTGTTTCAGAGAAAGTAGGCACATCGATAGTCCCTGGGACCTAGGGTTTCTTGGAATGGAGGAGGAGCTGGGGAAACCTGGCCAGCGTCCTCCCCAAAGGGAGGCCGTAGGAACAGTGTGAGGCAGGCAGAAGCCCTGGCCCAGGACTCCAAAGCACCTGCACAGCTCCTTTCCCCCAAATGTAGAGGTCTTGAAAGTTCTCCCAGGCCTCTGGGTGGACACGAAGCCCAAAGCCTGCAGCATAGGGCCTGGCACTTGTGGGTAAGCCATCTCCATGTCTTCTGGGTACTGAGGTCTAGATCTCTGGCTGTCCCCTTTATAAGGGATTCAGCCTGGCCTGTGATTCCTGGGGTGAGGGGTGGCAGTATCAACAGGCTTCGCCCTCTTCCCCACTCCCAGTAGGGAGAGGGCGTCTTCTGTACCAGTCAGGTCAGTCATGTCAGCTCAGCCAGCTGTGTGTATGGAGGAGGGCTGCCCCCCGTTTGAGCCCAAGGTGACAAGGTTAGCTTAGCAGTGACCAGCAGGCTAGGCTGGCACCTGGGACCCACCCAGGTGGCCTCTGGGGCCCAGCCCCCACTACAGGAAGGACCAAGCCCAGCTCAAGGTGGGTAGTGGCTTAAGGCCTCAAAGTACTCAAGCAGTAAGGCAGAGAAAGCTAGGCTGGCACCTGGGACCCACCCAGGTGGCCTCTGGGGCCCAGCCCCCACTACAGGAAGGACCAAGCCCAGCTCAGGGTGGGTAGTGGCTTAAGGCCTCAAAGTACTCAAGCAGTAAGGCAGAGAGAGCTAGTGGGAACAGCTGGAGGTCAGGGGAGGAAGCAGGTATTGGGACTGTCTGGAGCTCAGACAGCTCTGCAGGCAAAAGGGGTCACAGCCCAGGCAAGGAGTGGGTGTTCCCAAGCTGGGTTGAACTCAGGCTCCATGGCCACAGGCCCCAACACCTTGATGCTAAATTCTGTCTCTGCATCACATCCCTCCCCATTGCCCTGTATTTGTCCTCCTCTCTCTCTAAGCAAATGGACTGCAAATGGGATGGTACATTTTCATTTGCACCTGCCTTCTTTGCCTCCCCAGTTCCTGGGGTCGACTTGTCCTTTCTCATCCAGCAATCTCTGTCCCCTTCCTCTTTGGAGGGCAGCAGCAGCCCATCCCCCTAGCAAAGACCTGCTGTGAGTTCCTAGGAGCCAGGGGCCAGGCAAGCTGCTGCACTGGGGCCTTGCTGAGCAGGGCTCTCATCTTAATGGTTTTTCCAGAGAGCACTTAATGGGTGTGTGACTGCTCAGTGTGTGCTAGTGTGCCTAAAGGAGGAAGCCACCTCCCGTCTCCCGCCAACCTCTTCCTCACTCCAAATAACCTCAGTATCCCTTGTCACAAAATCTGCCCACCCTGGGGGTGGAAGAGCCCCTAGGCAGGGAGCTCCCTAAACAATTTCTCAGTGTCAGAGAAACAGCACATCAGTAGTAACACTGAAAACAGATGCTGCCATTTCTCAAGCTCCTAAAATGTTTGGGGTACTGGGTTGGGACTACTCAGGTCTGGGCACGTTTATTAACAATAACAGTGAGAAAGACAGCCCAAGCTGGCAGCGCTAAGCACTCTGCAGGTATTTTAGCCCTAAAAATTCCCACCAAAGCTGACCACAGATCCTATTTCCCAGATGGGGAAGACTGAGACCTCATGGGGCTCACAAGCAGGCTGTGTGGACCCCTACCAGGGGCCAGGGGGTAATCACAGTCAATCCCTTGTGAAAAGGCCGGGGATTGACTAAGTCTGGACAAATGTGGGTAGAAGCTGGCAGCCTTGCCATTTTGCCCCAGCATCTCAGTTGCCTGCAAGAAACTCAAGGAAGGGAAGCCTCTGGCCCATCTAGAGCCCACGGTTTCTCTCTGTTTCCTGCTAGCCCTTGGAGTCCTCTGCCCCAGTAGACAGTCCCAAGGCCCTGAGAGGACCACCCAAGTGGAGGGGGAGAGAGAGGGAGGTGTGTGTGTGAGTGTGTGTGTGTGTGTGTGTGTGTGTGACCGGTATTGGTGACTGTAGCCTTGCCCATTACAGCCGATGCAAACTGGGAAAACCAGAACTCCTCTGTGGCCCACCCCACCCGGCCAGACAGCCACCTCACCCAGGCCTGAACCAGGAACTAGGCTTGCAGCCATCGCCTGCTCTGCCTGACTCACAGCCCCCAAGCCTACCCGCTCAGATCCCTACCAGATCTGGAAGGAAGCAGTGGTTCTCCTGGTAGCCCATGCCCTCATGCTACCCTAGCTCAGAAGCCCCCAACACGGGCTGCACCCAATTCCATGCCTGTCTCAGGCCAGTCCCCCTCCCTCCTCTAAACCTTCCCCCAAACTCTCAGGGGCTGGAAACGGTTCAGGCTTTGAACTTCAGTTTGCAACAACCATCCCAAACCAAAGCCTACCCTTGACCCTTTCTCCATGAGCTGCAGCCCTCCACCCCATGCCCATCACCAGTGTTTGGGGCATAAAGGCTGACACTTCCTCACTCCTTCTGGGGGCAGTGGAGGGGTCACCCCACCTTCCCCAGACTGGCCAGGTGAAGGGTCTCTGTGCCTGCCTCACACTTCTGAAGCAGGATCACTGAGGTTGAAATTTCAATTGGCTGGCTCAAGTGATGATAGGCCTCAATATTTACTTCCCTGGAGTGGGAAGAGGTGACCCAGCACCCTCAGTCGTCAGCCTGGGCCCAAGGAGGGACCCGGGCCTTTGCCCACTTTCAGCCTTATACCCAGCCCCCAACCTTCTGCTGAAACAAGGCCAGCTTCAGTGCTGCTCTAAGGTAGGGAGTATACCAGTGGGCTCAAAAAAGGGTCGAGGCTCCTGGCTGAAGGGGCTGGGGGAGTAAGCCTCAGATGGCTCGAGGATATTGAATTAAACTATTCAGTCACTGAAGTGAGCCTGAAGGCTGCCAGGGTCCCACAGTGATGGAGGTAGAGACCCTAAGAACAGGACTGAGAGGGCTCTGGCCTCCCTCAGGGAGGATTCCAGCATAGGCCTATGGGAGGGGGTGGCTCTGGAAAGATCCCCAGAAGGCATGCTCTACCACATCCCTCTGGGCCTGAGGCCCATCTCCTGCAAAACAAGGGTCATAGGTAGGGGGCACTCTTGGGCCCCTGTGAGATCCTCTCCCATCTACGTAAGAGGTCTTCAAACAGCCAGTTTTAGCTATGCCCCCCTCATCTCCAGAAAATTCCATCTCCAGAACTGTCCCATCTTCCATCCAAAAATGTCCCTTCTCTGAGAATGATCTATTTCCTTTCTAGAAATACTTCATTTTAATCCAGAAATTCTTGGCTCCAGAATGCTGCATCTCTAGAAATGCTCCATCTTATCTCCATAACTAATCCCCTTTCATCTTCAAATATAATCCATCTCTAGAAATATCAGTGTTCTCTATAAAGGCTCCATCTTAGCTCCAAGAATGTTCTACTTCCAGAAATAACACATCTCATCTCCAGAGATGTTCCATTTCAGCTCCCAAAATACCTCAAATCCAGAAGTGCCCTATTTTATTTCCAGAAATATTCCAGCATCTTTAAAAACCACTCTACTTCTAGATATACTACAGTTTATCTCTAGAAATTGTCCATTTCCAGAAATGTTTCATCTCTAACAATATTTGGAATCCAGAAAGGCCTCGTCTTTACTCCAAAAAATGCCCTCTCCCATCTCCAGATATTTCCTCTCCAAAAATGACCAATTTCACTTTCAGCAATGCCCCTCCTCCATAAATGTTTTTCATCTTGTCTCTAGAAACATCCTTATCCTGTCTCCAGAAATACCATGTCTTATTTCTAAAAACATTCCATCTCTGGAACTGTTCTAGCTCATATCTGGAAATGCCCATGGTATCTCCAGAAAGGCATACTGTGTGGCCCAGATGCAGAAGAAACTCAGAAACCCACTTCCTTCAGGATCTCCTAGGGAGAGGTTGAGAAGTGACTGGGCAGCCTCCTCTTCCTTCTCCCTTGTCCCTGTGGTCCCGGGGACCTCTCGGAAACCTGCTGGGCCCACTCTTGTTGCAAGAACAGGGATGAAGTCAAAAGCTGTGCTGGCAGGTGCTGAAATTCCTGGAAAGGGGAAGCATGGATAGTCAGGGTTTAAGGTAACTGGGAGCCTGTCTGACCTGGAGGCAGGGCAGTGAGAGGGACCTGGGTTGGGAAGGAATGGGCCCGAAAGGGCTCAGTGGGGACTCAAAGGGGCCTTGAGAGAGCCGCCCCCGACACCCTTAACACAAACACATCCACCAGCCCAAGTGCATACACTTCTGTTTGGTCAATACCTAACAGTGCCCAGAAACACCCACACTCACTGCACCTCCCACCCCTCAGAGCCATTCACAACACTCACAGTATGGAAATCCATAGTTAACACCTGCAGCCCTACCCACATGTGTGTACAGTACACAAAAATGTATGCACACAACACAGACACACATACAGGTCAAACATCACACACACTGTGACACATTATACACTATATTCCTTGCCCACATTCCCTGGGTCTCCCTAGGCCAGGTTCTGGGGCGACCAAAGGGGAGAGGCCGTCCGTCAGCCTCCCCAACCAGCCTAGGCTGGCAACGCGTGGCAGCCTCGGTAGCTGCTGTGTGTCAGCTGGGGAAATTCAGGGCTCCAGGACTTCAGCTTAGAAGGAACCAAAAAGGAGAGGAAGGTGCTCAATTGGCATTTGCTGGCACACCTACTAAGATGGGGCACTCCTCTTCTGGTGGAACTGAAGCCTTGCAATGTCATCTCTGTCCATGCAGCCAGGCACTGCTCTCTGAAGAAGTCGCAAAGTCACGTCCTGCTGAGATTACGTGTGGAGATCTCCTCTTTGTCCCTTGACAGGAGGGAGAGGTGAGGGGGACAGCTGCTCTGTAGGAAGGAGGCCTGGAGGTAGCTGAGTGGAGGGTGGGCAGTACCAACACGCGTGCGCATGCACACAGATGTGCCCTGTGTGTGTCCGAGCAGGACCTCAGATGCAGACACACAGGCAGGCAGGTAATATACTTCCATGTCCTGAACCCACACACAGGAACGGAAGAGGCCTGCATCAAGTCTGTCCCTGATCCTCAGTGGATAGAAATTCTCAGAGCCTCTAGGTAGGTGGGAGGGGGAAAGGGCTCTAAATTCTCGATCTCCATTCCCGGATGCATTGGTTAGCTCTGGTCTGCTCCCATAGGAGGACAGTCATCACTTATTAATCCTTCCATTTTAGAATCAGCCTCAATTAAGTGGAACCTCTCAAGCCCATTTTGATCCTTTGGGGCCAAGGACAAATGTGAACAGACCTTGAACATGCCCTTCAATTTGCCCTCAGTGCGGGTTCCTTTGCTTGCCACCCTACAACTGGCCAGCTCTTGCCTGGAAATAAGGCTTCCACATCTGTCCCCTACGCACCCCTGCTCTCAATCCCTCTCGTTTCTGGAGACACTTTTTCTCTCTACCAAGACCTCCCACCTCCCTCCTCTAGGAACTGAGATCCTCACTCAAAAATGTGAGGGGAAAAGGCGAAACATGATTCTGAATGAACACATGGTCATGGGGTCCAGGCCAGGAAAGAGCTAGGAGCCAGGCTTTGGCATGAGGTGGCTGGAGGGGCCCCCAGGTCTCCCAGCTCCCAGGAGCAGCTGGGCTTTCTGGAGAAGCATCTGCATTGGTATTCTCTGTCCCTCACAACCCAAATTACACTGGCTCTCCTGGGACCCTTTTATCGAACGTTGTCGCTTCAGCAAAAGGTTATGTACGAGAACGTCGAAATCCCTCCCGCATATTAACTAAAAGCATTTTTTAACATGCACCAGAAAAAGCAGTTCACTTAACAGCCAATTTTTATGGTAGCTCAGATCGGAATGAGCACTGGACTGGGAGTCAAGAATAGGGCTCCTTGTTGGAGTTCTGCCCTTGCTGGGCCCCAGGGCAGGCCACGTTACCTCTCTGCCTTGCATTCTTCTCATCTACTAAAAGTGGAATAAAAGTCCCCACAACGACACTCTATCAGGGATGCTGTGAGGGGCATATGAATGACTGGATCATGGTATAGAACCAGCAGAGTCCAACCAGTGTTAGTGTTCAGGATTTGCCAAGCACATTTTAACAGGCAAGGAGAACTGGGTATCACTCCTTAAGCACTCTGAGCCCTTTCATACCTCCTTACCTTTCCCCAGCCAGTCAGTCCCCGACCTGGTGCATACTTTCCTTTTTTTTTCCCCTGGAGAATTTTTTAAAAACACCTTAAAGACCTACTTTGGAATCAGTTCCTCAGTTCTGAAATTTTATAGATGATGTTCAAAGATGTAACTGCCCAAGACCAGTATAAGTCGGGATGCCAGGATGAGAACCCAGGTCTAAACCTAGGTCTAAGCAGGGGGCACACTCAACTGAGTAGGGGCTGCACAAAACCAGTGGAAGGTGTCAGCCCTGTCCTAGCTCTGTCTGCGCTGCCCTGTTGGCATGCAGGGCCATCTACTGCAACCTGCCAGTTTAAGAAAAACAAAAAGTAGGATTTTTATGTGAAGTCTGATGTTATTTTTAAGACCCTGTGCCGGCCAAACTGTGTCCATATGAGGGTGTTGTCAGTGGACAACCTCTGGCCTGATTCAGGCCCAAATCTCTCACATTTTCCTCCGAGGGCTGAGGTCTACTCAGAGAAGGGCAGCTCTGAATGGGAAGTAGGGGAAGTGAGGGCAGGGGGGAAAGCTGGGTAGCAGAACTGCAAAAAATGTGTTTTAATTGGCAAGGAAATTGCCAAGCAGTGGTGGCCTCTTTGGGTCTCAGTGTGCTCTTGTCAAATGGAGACAATAACAGAGTCCACCTCTGCTATGTGAGGAGAGAGGAAGAGTTGACCAAAGCCCCTCATTTGAGAACAGGCTCAGAAGAAACCAGCAGCATAAAGGAGGAAGAGGGGGAAGGGGAGGAAGAAGCAGGAATTCTCCAAGTTAGTTCTGTCAGGTTTTGCTCTCCTTGGCCAATCCCACCATTGGGACTATAGGAACCCCAAGATAACCCAAACCCTGTACTAATGAGGAAGTATGCAGAAAGGGGCCGCTCTTGCCTCAAATCATCCAGCAGGTGAGTAAATAAAGAACAGTGTCAGCTGGAGGCCCTGAGGGGCCTGCTCCCTCTAGTTTCCACAGGGTGACCCGTGATCCCAGCTTTGCCGCCCCCTCCTCCAGTCAAAAGACCCCAAACACAGGAAGTGTTCTGAGGAGAGTGGGAAAGTCCACCCTACCTGGGACTTCACCTCCCTTGGAGTTAAGCTGTATTGGCCCCTCCACAAATACCCAGCACAGCGGGCAATACTGGCACATGGCCCTGGGTTCATCCCTAGCTGAGCTTCTTCCTATAGCCCACAGGACCTTGAACCAGAGTTGTCTGACTTCTCCAAGCCTCAGTTTCTTCATCTGTAAAATGGGGATGACAAGAATCTTCCCTAGCAGGGAGGGGTTGAAGAATGGAAATAACAAAGTGCTCAGGGCCTAGTACCAGGCGGCCTTGCCAAGATGATCTCAACAGGATTCCAGATATGATTCCTTTCCACCCCACTTCTGCATCAGACTGCCTCACTCCCAGTGCTCCTCTTCCAGCCCTCTCCAGGGCTTGGGTGCATTTCTCCCTCTCTATGCCAAGCCTTCTTTTAGGGAATGACAATCTGCTGGGATTTAATTACTGGTCCCAGAGGACCACCACCTCCTTCCGCAGCCAAGACTTAATAATCCCTCCCAGGGTTCAGTAACAGGCTGCAAGGTTGGGCCAGGTCCCTGCTTCCCTCTGGAGCTGTGTCCCAGGTCCACATGATAGCTGGACAGCTTGGTAGGGAGGGAGGCCACAAGGGAGGAATGCAAGGAAGAGGAAGCTTTTGTCCAGTCTAGGACCCACCAGTTAGAATCAGAGAATTCAAGAGTTCTGAAGTCAGGAAATTTCTCTGAAACAAGAGAAATCAAGAATTTTCATGGAGGAAACTGAGGCCCTACAAAGGAGAACTGGAATGCATGAAGGTCATGAAACCCTACCCAGGTCCTTGTCTGATTCTCCTCAGCTTCTCTCCTCATTGGCCCCATGAGTCCCCACCTCTAAGCCTTTGCTCCAGCCACGATCTTCATGGAGCACCCTTCTTTTCCCAGTGTCTTTAGGATAAATCTTTCCACAGCAGTCAAGACCCCAGACTTCTTTCGGCCTTCACTCCTGCCTCTGATTCTCGCACCCCCACCTACCATCTGACCTTCTAGAGCTCTCCTGGCTCTTTCACACCTCCAGGCCTTTGAGCATGCTGTATAGTGCTGTCTCCTACAGTCAAATATTTCCCCCTTCCAGACTTAGGACTCAAGTCCCCTCCTCTGGGAGGCCCACGCTGACTGGGCAGAGCCCAGATATACCTCCTTTGGGTCAGAACCACAAGGCCGCCAGCAAATGTATACTGAACACTGAACTAAGAAAATGAAGGAAATGAAATTCGACCTGTAAACCACATGCCCATTAGATGCCTCCCGACAACTCTGCCTGTTGTACCCCATCAATGGAAACAACTGTGGAAACTCCATCATCACGCAGGACTGGATCAGACCTCTGGGAGCCATGAAGGCAAGGTCAGGCTGACCCGTTCCAGTTGGGTGCCGGCATCCCTGTGTGAGCTCTGTTCCCACACCCTGACCTCTAAAATGGCTAAACAAGGGCCAGGGTAGGTGTAGGACATACATGAAGCTGGCACAGTACAGTTCTCAGGGAGTGAAGGTGGAGATTCAAGGCCAGACATAGGGGGAGATTACAGTGACCCTGGAGTAACAGTTATTAAGCCTGGAGGCTGCAAACTGGTGGCCCAGGGTCCGAATCTAGCCATAGGTGGGTTGCTGGATTAGGTGACAACATATACAAACTGGATGTCATGTAAACATCTGAATCCTGGTTCCTGAGAAGGTTGCTGATGGACATCCCATCTGCTACCCTGGCAGAGCTGATCTGCCATACCCCAGGAAAGCCAGGAAACCCCTACGCCCTCATTAGCATTGCCTGCTGGCCCTGTAGGGCCTAGAGGTTGGTGACCCCTGCATTATGCAAACATGAGTTCATTTTCTGATCATTCCTCCAAGGTAACATGTTTACATTTTAAGCAGGGTCTCCAATGCTTTGACCCCTCACAGTGACGAAAGGAGGCATTTCAGGCCCTGGGAAAGGCAAGGAGATATTCTGCAGGAAGGCAGATACCATATGGCTCAAGGAACTCGGGAGGCAGTGCCCTGCAGGGATGACCTGGGGCAGATAAGGTCTCTCTGCTTCAGTGCAAAAGGCTTTTTGTGGGATGAGCCAACATCTGCCAGCCTCTCTCCAAATTCTACCCTTGAGAATGTTCGCATGCTAAATTTTCTGGTCCTATCTGCCCCTTCTAATTCCTCTTAACACTATTTCTAGACCCAAAACCCTACCTTTGGTCAAGTTCCCCCTAAGAATGTGGGACCTGGTCCAGGAGCAACATCCCCTCCCTTTTCCCAGACACTCTATCTTTGATAATGTGGGAGATGGGGCATCAAATGAACTTCTTAGCCCTCTGGAGGCTCCTACTGAGATGGCAACCCTAGACCGTCTCCTAGAAAGCACAGAAGGAATAACAATGTGTCCCCCCTCCATAGAAGCCCGCAAACCCAAGGCACCTGCCATGGTAACACATAGGTGCTCTGAAAGGATGGAAGCAGAGATGTACACTTAATGAGCCCCTCAGTGCATCCAGATGCTGCCAGGCACTTGAACAAACTTGACCTGGTTTTCCTTACTTTCCGACAGTCCTATCAAGAAAAAGCTATGATCCCCATTGCACAAAGGAGAAACAGGCTTAAAGAAGTGGGAAAAGGTTTTGCTCATGGCCAGAGCTCTCACGTGCTTCTGGATGTGGCTGACCTCAAGCCGGGTCTCCTCTCAGAGAAACCGGGCCTGGGAAGGGACAGAGTGGGAAGGGATAGGGCAGCAGGCCACCAATCTCCACAAACCCCAAAGTAAACATGCTCACCTGAACATCTACACACTCTGAACTACAACACCACTTGGTTCCAGGGTACAGATTAAGGGCCACCTGGTTAATTATCATTATGACTACTTTTTCTACTACTACAGTCCTTCCAGGGCTGACTGGGGCTGGGGGCGTGGGGGGCGGTGAGATAACTAGGCAAGGCAGAGCATTACCAGGCCCAGACTTTTTCCAGAAAGATCTTTGGGGCATATACCCAGGAGTGTGGGTATGCAGTGGCCGGTAGGCTCCATGGGCACCTGTGGCTGGTCTGCTGCAGAATCATCAGCTACCTTTGGGGAAGAGTGGAAAGAAATAGGAGCAGGCCCTACCCAGGCTGGCAAAGGTGACAAGTCAGACCAGAGCTGCATTAAGCCAGCAAGTCATCGGGCTCCCCACACGAATGGACATTATAGACATACACCCTGGGCAACCTGGACCTCAGAAACAACTTCAGGGGTGCCATAGAGAATGAGAAGGCCTATCCTTGATGCCCCAGTTTCTCAAGGGTCCTGCAGTGTGAGGACCCCTCATCATGAGTCTAGAAGCAGCTAGGAGCCAGAAAGGGGGTCTGTGCTTTGGAGTCAGAGGGCTATGTCCAGCCTGGGGTTCCCAACTTCTGGCCCTTTAACCTCAAGCATGTTGCTTCTCTGTAAAACTGGAACCACAAATGTTGACTGGCAGGATCTGTGCAAACAACAGTCCCAGTGCCCAGCACATGAGTGGGGATCCATAGGGTCTGGTGGCTGCCACCCAGCTTCTGGGACTCAGAGAGCAGCACCTGCGGAAGCGGGGTGTCTTTAAAATTTAAAAGAGTAGCCCCCTCTTCCAAGGTGTGTTCCCCTCCATGGGCTGGGGCTCTGGCTGGCGATGCCCTGCAGTTGGACCCTGCCCCATTTTGTATTCTCTGGTCTCAGCCTCATCCTCTCCCTGGCTGGGGGATACGAGCAGGAATGGCTCAATCAGGATATAATCGTTTTTAATTAACGTGCAGATCATTTCACAGGCTGATCTCCTCGGAGACCAGAGGGAAGATGGTCTTTTAAGATTTTCTTTTGCCTCCCCCCACCCATCCTGCCAAGTGGAAGTCCACCTTGCTTTCACCTACCCAGTTGCAACCTTGAAAGCAGCACAAAAGCATGCTGCCTGGATCCCTCTTGGGGCCATTAGGAGGAAAGTGTGTGCTCACACAGTCACACATGCATATGCCCAAGCTTAGGGGCACACTTTCTCCTCCCCCTAAAAAATGCACAAATGGTATCAGAGACTCACAGACAGGGACACACACAGGGACACACACAGATTCTCATACACAGGCATGTGTGCACATATATGTGCCAAAGCTGGGAGACATACAGACCCCTTATACAAACAGGATCTAAAAGCACACAAACATGGCACAGGCCCAGGCTGGCAGACACACCAACCCCCACTAATACACAAACAGGATCAGACACACAGACATGCACACACAAGAATATACAGATGTGCATGTGCCCATGGGGACACATTCAAGCACAGAATACACTAAAAAAATGCCCAAATACCCACACTCACGGGAGGACTGCTCTAAATTCCACGGTAGGTGGGTGTGCTGGCAGGGGTGAAAAGAAAAGGTCACTGCCTTGAGATGGGAAGTCAGAGCCACAATCGCCTCGCCCCCTACAAACACCCTGTCCCAGTCCCCAACATGTACGTGCAGTGCCACCTGCCCCATGGGGAAACCCATGAACAGAAGATCCACCAAGGTCTTGCCTCCCTGCCACCCACCTGGTCTGGATCCTTCTGACCCCAAGAGCTCTCCAAACTGCTGTTCCACTCAGACCTGACAGAGTCCACCTCGGATGTCCAGCTGTTCCTGGCCATCCAGCACTGACCATCCCCAATACTCACACTAGGAGTGATGTCTCCCAATGTCTCCTCTGGGTGTTCAGTGAGATTGGAGGAAAGGGCTGTCTTCATTCTTTATTTTAGGTAGGTCCTTTCTTTCCATTTTCTTCCTTCCTGACCTCCCCTCCCTAATACCTTCTTTTATCTCCCACTGTCCCCCTTTCCATTATTTTCTCTCCTCTCTCTCCCTCTCTTTTTCCCCTTCCTCCCCAGGGGGCCTCCGGAGGTCAACCCAAGATCAGAGTAGGAGTTTAAGAGTCCTTCCCCACAGCCCCCGGGTGGATATTTGTGCCAACACTGGCCTGTAGCTCCTCAACAGACCCAGAGCTAGCTCTTTGGACAAGTAAACTGAGGCACAGGAGTATGGGTATAACCAGTGGAGTTCTCTGACATCTACACTCCCACCCCTCTCACTGCACCTGCTTTGGATCCTCAGCTTTTCCTTCTGGAAAAATGGAAGGGCAAAGAGGAAGAAAGGTGAGTTGTGGGGAAAAGCAACATGGCTGACCAATCACAGGCTGGTAACTTGAGTGACCCCTGATCCCATGGACGACTAGTGTGTGTGACACAGAGGGCTTAGGAGTCTGTCTGGGGCTCCAGTTAGTGAAACCAGGGGGCACACACTGGGTGCTTCTCCTCTCTTGGAGTCTCAGTACCCCCATCTCTGAAACGGACAAGGTCAGCCTTAAAAATGCCCTGGGGACTCTTCTGGAATACAGAAACAAAACTGGCAGATTGGTAGTCCGTTCTTGGCTGCTGTGTGACCTTGGGACTCACTTCCCTTCTCTGGGATCCCATTTTCTCCTCTGTCAAACGAGAGGAGTCAGACAGGTGATTCATCACCAAGGTTCTTTTTGGTTCTGATAGAAGGTTCTAGATTGTGCTGGAAAAAAGAACAGTGTGCCACTTCAGGAAAAAACGAGAAGTCCATTTCTTTCACTGCAGGCATGTTGGAGCCTTTGGCATCAGCAGAATCATTTTCAGGAAATCATCTTAAGCATCAAAAAAAGCTTTCTACACAAAATATATCCACTACCTCATTCATCAGGAGTATCCAGAATGTTGAACAAAAGGGGAATATTAAGCAAATGATGGTACATCCACCAGATTGGAAAAGCCTGAAGACATTAACTGTGGTGTTTATGAAGAGCTGGTTACAAAACAGGAAAAGGCTCCTGTTAGCGCCTACGGAAAGAGCAGGATATACATCTGAATACAGAGAATGACGACAAAGCCTTTAAAAAACAAACCAACCACCAAGTCTCAACAAAGACTGCAAAGGACGACATCAAAATATTAATGTTATCATAGCCCACTAAGACTGTTAGCAACTTTCTTTGTTTCTTTTTCTTTCATTTTTATATTTCCTACAAACCATATTTTAAAATGTGTGCATCAAAAATGTTTTTGTTTTTGTTTTTAATAAAAACAATGAGTAAATGCCTCCAATTTAGAAACTTTCTCCTTTCATTCGTCCATTCATTCATCACTGATTCATTCACTCCTGTGTCTGTCCAGCCAAAGCTGAGTGCCTATCCTGTGCCAGGTCTGGGGAATCTAAGGTCCACAGGGAATGTTTCTCATCTGCAGGAAATGGGAATGAAGGATGGGTGAGGAAGAGGGAAGACAGCCCCTTACATAACTCCACACCAAGGGGGCTCATGCCATAATGGGGCCCTCCAAGTGAGAAGAAACCAATCCTGTCAGTGGGCCCTGCCCTCCTGTGGCTTCACTCAGGCCTGCTCTCAGTTCCTAGGGTTTCACAGACTAGCCTACAGATCAGAAACTCACCCTTAACCACCAAGCCTCCAGCTGTGGGTGGTGAGGGTGAAAGTGGAGGTGGGGAATGGGGTAAGTGTAGAAGGGTCTCCCCAGCCTCCATGGCTTCCAGTTCCAGTGGCCCGGGCTAGTAACCCCTTTTCCATCATGGCCACAAGGCTGTGACAATCTCTCTGGGCTCTGATTTCAGCCTCCCCTAAGGTTCCTGAACAAGGCACCACCCAGCCAAGTCCTGTCTGGCTAGGCTGCTGCTAAGGGAGCACAGGGCACAGAATCTGTTAGCTCCTATCAGCCAACCACACACAGTTAGCATGTAGAAGGGTCAGACTCCCTGTTCCTGTTGTGTGGGGGCTGACAGATTTCTGGGGAGGGTTAACTCTTTCCATTCCTGGGCCAAGTCGAAGAATGGCCTGAAAACTGTCTGCAACTGCCCCTCCCAAAGATGCCTCCCCACTCCCCCAGGAATCCTCTCTTTAACTATGGAGAAGAATTGCGTTCACCTGCCCAGGTGTCCAGCTTGGGGTCCCTGGGCCTGGCTCCCTACCCCAGGAAAAGAAAAGGTGCCCCCTTTAGCCCTTGGGCTGCTCTGCCTTGCAATCCAACTAAGGCAGATTTCCATTGATTGTCCTCCACCCCCACTCCCGTTTCAACTAGCCCTTCACCCCTTTCACACGCCCCACAAAGAAGGAAAAAGATCTGGGTGCTTAAAGTGCAGTAGAAGCCTCTGACCTCACTGTGAGTTGAGTCCCCCGCAGGATTGCGATCCCCAGAAATTTTTTGGCCTAGCATTCCCTTCCCAGGGCCTCAGTAGGAAAAGAAGTTCCCACCACTCCCCTCCCCCCTGCCCTGAGGGAGGGAGAGAGGCGTCCGGATCTTCGAGTCACCAGAGCAGTGTCTGCTATGGATCGCAGGAGGCAAACACTTCGTGTCTCTCTCTCGCGCTCTCTCTCTCTCTGTCACACACACACACACACACACACACACGACGACGCACGCACGCTCTCGCTTCCACCCCGGGATCACCTCTGAAGCCCGCATTGCACTTGAGGGGAGGAGGCAGATATGGGGGACAAGGCTGGGGGTAAGGCTTCCGACGTGCTTGAAGTCACCAGCCAATCACTGCCCAAGGGGGCTAGAAGAATCTGCCGGCACCTGCCATGAGGAACCCAAGCCTCTCCTCCTGCCTTCCCCTGGGCGGTCTCCCCCACCTGGCCCCCACCCGCCTCCCCTCAAGGCGCCACCCGACTTCAACGTCTCCAACCCAAACAAGCCTCTCCCCCTAAGGAGTCCCTCCCCTTCCCCTGCACTGGGTCAGCAGCCCCAGGAGACACCGAGCTGCGACCACCCTCCGACCCCGACAGCAGAAGCGCGAGATTTCATTGTCAGCTTGGCCACTCTGGCGCGCGTGAGGCGGAGGTGCAGGGCAGGGGGGCTATAGGGCAGGCTCTGGCGCGGGGAGTGGGGAGGGGTCTCCAGGGGAAGTGTTTGAAGCTGCTCCTCCAGCTCTGTCCAGATCCGGAAGCCGCCGGGGGAGGGAGGAAGGCGGGGGTGGGGAGAGCGCGACCTTAAGCGCTTGCGGGCAGCAAGGAGGGGCCGCCTCGGCCAGAGGAAGCTCCCGGAGGCGTCCGGGCCGCCGAATCCCCTGGGAGGCTGCGCTCCTGGGAAGTTTCCCACCGCTTATCCCGAGCAGTACCGGGCGCGCAGACGGCCCTTCCCCGCCTGACCAGCTTTCAGGGTGCAGATTGCGAACTTGAACAAAACTCCTTCATTCTCCAGCATCCCTCACCTCCCCATCCGCGGCCACCAGCCCCGCCATCTCAGCCCCTTGCCTTCGCCGAGACCGTGGAGGAAAGGGGATGGGGGGATCCCAGCGCAACCAAACGGCGGCCAAAAAAAATTTTTTAAAGGGAAAGAAATTCCTTCTCTTGAGGCCGATTCCCTCAACCAGCGTGGAAAACCCCCAAAACAGGCAAATCTCCAAATGCAGCCAAGATCGCGGCGCGCGGGAGGGGTGCCGGCGGCAGGCGGCGACCCCCGCGGGCAGCTCCGGGTTGGGAGCAGGTCTGAGCGCGGCCGCGGGCCGGGGGATCCGGGAGCCCTCGCGCCCGAGAACGGCTCCCCAAAAGACACAAAGCTCTTGCCGCCAACAATACCTGCGGGTTCCTCCTGGGTCTCCCAAGCGCCGGCGCTGCGCGTCTTGCCGTCTCCCTTTCCCCTCGCGGTCTGAGAGCTCTCTTCCTCGCGCGCGCGCGCTCTCCCCCTCGCCTCTTCCAGAACGCGGCGGCCAGATGAGATCCTTAGGAGAAAAAAATGTGAGCGCTCGCACAATTCCTTTCTCTCCACCCGCTGCTCGCTGCAGCCCCGGGCTCGCTCCTTTCTCCCTCGCGCTCCCGCGCGCGCCGCGCCTCTCGCGCCCCACGTTTCCTTCTCAGCAGCCCCAGCGAGCGCCCTCAGTAGCCATTATTCACGGGCTGCCGGGGGACAGGAGGTAATTAGAGACCGCCCCGTGGCCGCATCCACTCGGCAAGCGCGATGCGGGCGCGGGGCGCGCGCCGGGAGGGGCGCGCGACGAGGGGGCTTGGCAGCGCGCAGCCCGCGCCCCAGACGCGGGGGAGGGGAGGCGGAGGAGGGGGCAGAGAGGGAGGAGATGGGGGAGGAGTGGTGAGCTCCGGACGCCAGCAGGAGGAGGGGGCGCCGGGGAGACGCTCCTGCGGCTCTCACCGTGGGGGGCCTGGGTCACTGGTTCCGAGGCTCTGAGGAGCTTAGAGAGAGGGGGTGGGGGTGAGTGTCTCCATTTGTGTGTATGTGTGTGCGCGCGCGCGTGTCAGAGATAGAAGGGGTGGGAGGGAACGCTTGAATATTTTTCCAGTGACTTATGAGCCGGTAGGTGAGCTCTTGGCTTCGCGTTCAGTTCGTGTGTGTATCATCAATGTGGCTGTATATTTCTGGCTTGTCCTACGTGTGAATGTCACGGGGTGTGCGGGTCTGGCTGCGAGCTGTGAATGGCTGCGAGCTGTGAATGTGTCTCTAGGTCTCGGAGGGACTGAGTGATGCGGTGACTGTGTGGGGTCGTGTTTGTGTGTGATTGTTTATAGGGCGGATTGTGTGACTGCGTGGGTGGGACTGCGCCTGTGCGGGGCTGTGACTGCGTGAGGTTGTTGGGGTGGGGATTGTGTCTGCACGGACCCGAGTGTGTCTGAGGGTTTTGTATTCGTGTGGGCTTGTTTGCGAGTGGGATTGCGGTTATTGGGGCTGTGGGTTTGCTGCGTAGGGGGCAGTGCCCTGTGCAGGGCTGTGGGTCGGCGAGAGGCTGTGGTGTGTGGCTGCGTGGGGCTGTGTTCTGCGTGTGGGTCTGAGGCCTGGTAGGTGGGGTGAGGGGGTGGCTCACATGGCGTCAGGGATCACACAGCTGCAGAAGAGCCGCTTAAGGCGCGAACTGGTTGTACTGGGGTCGGGGCACAACGCAAGGAGTAGTGGCGCGGGAGAAAAGGCAGAGACGTGGTGGGGCCTTCATCCCGCGCCCCTTCTCCGCACCAGAGAAGCAGCTTGGAGATCCTGGCACTTGCCGGCCCCGTGGTCCTAAAGGCAATGGGTTTGGAGAACCCTGCTGGGCCGGGAGAGCCGCCTAAAGGCTAGGGGCAGCGGGAACTGACACTCGGAGATCCCGGAAGGTGGCGGCGAGGGCTGCCTTAGGAGGCTAATCGTGGTCGGCAGACAGCGGAGGACGAGGCCAAGACAAAGAAGCGCGGGGCCGGGGTCCTCGAGAAGGGACCGCACCTCCAGGTTCGCCCCAGCGGCTGAGGGGTGGCCCAGCCTGCGCGCTAAAGGCTGGCGCGTGGAGCCACGCGACGGTGGCGCAGCCCCCCCTGGTCCCAGTTCCGGAGCCGCCAAGGGCAGCAGCTCCAGAGCTCCCGGGGCACAGAATTACGCACCCCGGGCGGGGCCGCGGTAGGGGGAGGCGGGCTGAGCTTAGCAGGCGGGAGCTGCAACACGCGGCTGTGATTGAGCGCTCGCTGGCCCGCCCCTCCCCAGGCTGCTCACCGCCCACGCAGCCATTCATTCATTCATTCATCCGCTCGTCTCTCCATCCACTCAACCCACCCTTCTCTCCACACACGTGTCCGACCTATTGTCGGTCCACTAGATTATCGATTATTGAGCCAGGGACCATACACACATGTCAGACCTGGCTCTCCACTTTCTCTTGCTCGCTCTCTAGTCTACTTCACTCTTCTCAACCCCCACCCACGATACCCCACTCAGACCCCTCTCTCTCTTGCTAGAGGAGAAGGATGCACCCCACGACCTCTATCACACTTAAGTTTTGCTGTTCAGTGATCTCCCGGCCCCCCCTCTCCTCCCATCTCTCCTAACCCCCCTTCCCAGCTTCTACTAAAGTCTCTATACATCCAGCTAGGTGGGGGTAGATAGCTCCACCCCCTCTTTGGCCCTTGCAAAGGCCTGGTGGCCCTTTAAAGAGGGCAGTGGCTGGTAACATATCACCCCATTGCCTGAGTGCCTACCTCGGCCCAGGCCTCTCTGAGCTAGGGCTGAAACAAGTTAGAGGAGTTTCATAAAATGATTGCTATACCTCCAGGTTCTTGGCTGAAGGCTGTGCAGGACCTGGTGGCTACCAAACCTACCACTGGTACAGTGTCATTCCCAAACCAACCATTTGTACAGTGTCAACTGGGAAACAAAACAGATTCCTGGGCTCTAGCCCAGACCTAATCAATCCAAGTGCACAGAGCCTCTGCACATGCCATTCCTTCTGCCTGAGGATCAGCATCTTACTGTCAGGCCTGGAGCACCCAGACTTCTGAGTGTGGCCACCCATGGACAAAGAGCAGAGCTCTCTCCCAGAAATGGACCCAAAACGTGCCTTTTTGGCTGACCTCTGGTTTACCTAGTAAAGATATAGCAAAAAAAAAAAAAAAAAAAAGTGGGGGGTGGACTGCAGACACTCACTCTTAAGTGAGCAGGCCCTGGGCAGCCCAGTGCTCTGGGCTCTGGGTTCCCTGTCTTTAAAAGGTAGGCTGCTTAGTCTCTACTTTCTATTATCCGGCCTGGGAACCAGGGTCCCTCAGCTCTGAGGCTGCTGGGTGAGCCAGGAGAGCCCCACCGTATGGACTATTAGACAAAAAAAGCCCAAATCCCTAGTAGGGACCACCAACCCAGCTATAGACAGGCCCTTAACCCATCACAGTTCCACCTGACCCTCAGCCTCAAACTGTCCCTATCACATCCTGACTCAGCCACCTCTTCCACGCAGCCACCCACAAGGACAAGACTGGCAGGTGGGACTATGAGGATGGTTATATGTGCCCCTTCTCCTGGGAGAGCAGGGACAGGCTCCCGCTCCCCTTCCCCCCCTCCCCCCGGTGATCAGAAGAAGAAAAAAGTCCCCACAGTAGCTGATAAGATCCCACACAATCAGGCCCCACCACCTCTCTGACTTCATGCCACCCCCACACTCACCACTGTTCCTTGAATTTATCAGGCGCACTCTTACCCCAGAGCCTTTGTACTTGCTGGTCCCTCTGCCTGGCATGCTCTTCCCCACCTTTTCATTTACCATATAATTTACTTGTGTATTTATTTTTGTTTGCTCATTGGTGTATCCTTTGTACCTGGAATGGTACATTTAATAAGCATTTATTGAATTAATCAATGAGTGAGTGAATGAATGAATGAGGCTGACCTAAGCCTTCTTCCTGCGAACCTGACCCAGCCCAGCACTATTTTTTGAACCAACAGCCCCTGTGGAGAACAATAGGGATGGGGTGGGGATGTAGAAATACCAGGACAAGGACAGGTCACTTGATTCATGAAAGGATTGCTATGAAAGGACCTCACGGGAGGTCACTCGGTGAGTGCCCTTCGTATAGCTTATCCCAAAGGACAGCAGAGCCCTTCATCTGTTCCAGGGACCTCTATGTTGTTCCTGAAAGCAGATTGGCAGAGGGGTCCAGATTCACATCTGCCAAAAAGGGAAGGAAACCCCCTACCTGGCCAGGGCCCTTCTACAAATGTTATCACAGAGAGTCATCAGGAAAGCTCCCCAAGCAGGGATCTGCCCATCTCTGAGAAGAGAAACTCAGGCTCAGAACCATAAAAGGACTTATTAATAAGACAATCTGATCTCTGACTATATGTTTCTAGGGAGATCTTGCTTACCACTGTGTGGCACAGGGCAGGTACTCAATGTGGAAAGTGAACAAATAGCAAATGAATGTAGTGACGTCAAAATTCACACTTAGGTCTACATGGCCCCCAAACCCTTGCTTATTCTATCAGACCCTACTAGCAGGATCACAATGATAGCACCCAGCACACAGCAGGTACTCCACAAATGCTGAGAGAATGATCAGCAGGGGAGGCTGCTTCGCTGGCAGGCTCCCTGCCCTGGCCAGGGGTCTGACTCCACCACCTGCCATGAGTCCTGTCCCAGGCTAAGTGGGGAGAAGGGATTCCCCCATTTGTTTGGCTGGTAGGAGAGTTCTATGGGCTGGGGTAGGGATGTTCACAGGTCTCAAGGTGCCTGATCTTTCCAGGAAAGCCTAGGCCTGGACAGGTTGCCCTTCTGTTTGCCTAGCGCTATCTGCTTTCCTGCAAAGTGTATGTCCAAATGCTATTCCAGGGTTAAATAATAAACAGGAACCAAGGAAGGGACCCCACGCAGGGATATGGGGAGTACAGGCAGAGGGATCAGTAGGGCTGCCAGATGTTGGGCACAGTGACAGGTCACTAGGGTTGGGTTAGCCAGGGGTCACTTGGGTGGGCACAAGAGGCAGAGAAGAGGGGCCTGGACTCCACTCACCAGGCCAAGCTGGTGCCACTGAGACCCAGAAGTTGCATTCAAGCTCAGCCCTGTCTGGTAACCCCTAGGTCCTTGTGGCCTTGGGATACCGTGGAGAAGACAAGAGTGTCAGGTACTTGACCTGCAAGTATGAAGGCCCAGAATCAGAGGTGGGTGAGGCAAGTTTCAACATCTACTCCACACATGTTTATTGAGTAGTCAGCCAGTGATTTCTAATCTCTATCTTTCCTCAGATCAGTTACTCTCCCTATTTCAGAGACTGGGTCACTGATGTCCAGACAACTGACTTGGCCCATGGTCACACAACTTGACTGTTGCAGAAATATTTATCCATTTGCTTGGCAAATATTTATTGAGCACCTATGTTCCCAGCACTGTTCTAAGTGTTGAAGATTCAGAGCTAGGAATGAGACAAAGTTTCCAGTTTTTCTAGTCCTGATACAGACAAGAAACAGAATGAATGAGTAAATCATGTAGTATGTTACATTTAGGTAGGGCAGTGCTGTAAAAAAATAAATAAAGCCAGGGAAGAAGGCTGGGAGCATCTTGGGGAGGACTGTTTTTTCACATTGGGTGGTCTGGGAACTCACATTTGAAAACATTTGAGAACAGACTTGAAAGACTAAGGTAGTGAGGCATGCAGCTATCTGGGGGAAAAGCTGTATAGGTAGAGGGAGCAGCAAGTGCAAAGGCTCTAAGGCAGGAGCAGGGTAGGAATTTTCAAGGCTGCTGTAGCTGGAGCGGAAGGAGCAATGGGGTTAGTGGGAAGAGATGGGGACAGAGAAGTGACACATCTTTGTAAGAACTTTGGCTTTTACAGGGAGTGAGATGAGTCTCTGTAGTGTTTTGAGCATAGGAGGGATGTGATCTCCCTGAGGTCCTCAGAGTATCCCCCTGGATGCTGTGAAAAGAACAGGCATGGGGCCAGAGCAGGAGCAGAAAGCCCAGTGAGGTGACCCCTACACAAGTCCAGAAAAGCAATGACAGGGCCTGGCCAGGGTTGGGGTCATGAAGAGCTAAGAAGGCATCAGATTCTGGATTTATTTTGGAAGCAAGGCTAACAAGATTAGCTGATGCATTCGCCTGATCAACTAGGATGGAGCTGTAGTGATCAGTCAGTAGTCATGAGGTGAGTGGGAAAGTCCTCAGGAAGGAACCACTCTACCCACTTCTGAAAGGTTAATAACCTTCATGCCAATCTGTTAACTGCTGAATAGGCTCCATTTTTAGTGGACGTACTGAGAGCAGTGCACTGCCTGGGTCAGTACCAGGTGACCTGCCAAGTCCCTTTTCCACCCCAAAGTTGAGTTTCCCTTTTTTATGAACATGTCAGTCCAGGTCAGTGGCCATAGGCCCTATTTGCCTTTCGTCCCTCATAGATCCTATTGTTTTCCCAGACCAACTGAGTGAATCTACTCTGTGAAGCTCCACTCCACAAATCTCTCCTTTAGGGTCTGATTATGGAGCACCCACCAAGTATCAAGTATTTTGGGAGACACCAGGGAAACAGCAGTGAACAAAATAGACAACCCACTGCCCTCATGGGCTGGCACGGTCACGAAGCAATTCTAGCTCTATTCCTTTTTCTCCTACACCAAAACCCTCTGATGCCCAGCACTTCTGCGATCTGGGCCACCACTCGAGACTGAGAGCAAAACACTAGAGAAAATGTTTTTCTTTGAAAGCAAAGAACTTCATGTTTTAGTTGGGGGGTGGGGGGCATCAGGATTATAAATATCCAAGTTTGCTTAAGGGTTTGCGTTTTCAAACAGGTGGTATATCCTGCCTCCTGCCCTGCCTCCCATCCCAGAGGATGGCCTAGAGGTCAGAGGAACATCTGCAGATCTCCCTATTTAGGTTCTGGCCAGAGTCAGGGCAAGAGAAAGTCTTGTTTGGCATCTACCTCCCCCACCCTGGGAATAGGGGTTAGGGGTGTACATCACAATCTCTGCCCTGGGATGGCCCTTGGCTCTACACGGGCTGGGCTAGATTCTGCCCACCAAAGCCCACCAATGCCTGTGACTGAGACCAATTCTTTTTCTGCCTGCCTTTGATCTGTACAACCTTTGATCTCTGCTGCCTGTGGCTTTCTCTGACATCTATCTGTCCATCCTTCTTTACTAGACTGTGGGAGGCTACCAGATGTAGTCATACAACTTCAGACTCGATAGGGCAGACCTACCCACTAGAGATCCTCTTCTCTAGGCTGGGCTCGAGTGTGAACCTCGACCTCTCTGTAACCTCTCACCTCTAGACCCTGTAGCCTCCCTTTCCTGAGTGATCCATACCAGTAAAGCCCTAAGGCCCCACCCCACCCCCACTGACATTCATCTTTTTTTTCACAGCATCTGAGTGTACCAGAAAATGCTGAACTTGTGTCCCTGAGCTTGGAGGAGGCAAGATCCTGGGTTTAGAGGGCTGTGGCTGCAGGCAGGAATGGTGGGAGGGGTGGATTAATGAGAAAAAGGAGAATTGGACAGCTGGAAAGGAAGACAGAAATGGGGAGGAAGCAGAGGGGATGGAAAAGGGAGGGGGATGGAGATGGGAGAAGACTGGAGGAGAAAAGGAGCAAAAAAAAAGGTGGTGAGAGGAAGGAATGACAGAGCGACAGGGTGCGCAGGTTGCGGAGAGTGGAGGGCACCAGAGACCCAGAGGGGACGCTCCAGAAGGGCACACAAGGGTCTCCACAGCCTCTTCTCAGCGTGAGGAGGTGCTAGCGCTGCTCTGTGCTCTTTGGCTAGGTCCTGGATTCAGAGGTTACCCCTTGGTTCCTGGCTATGACCAAAATCCCCCACTCCCAGCATATATGGCCTGGCTGAGATCCTGTCATGGCCATGGGAGCAGTTCATAGAACCACATACCTGCTCTGTGCTGGGCAGGGCCCACAGGAGCCTTCTTAGCCTGTGCCCCTACCTCCCGAGGTACAGCCCAGGGCTTGAATCCACATTCTTGGCCAGGAAGCCACCAAGGGGCCAGGGGCAATAGTGTGACTGAGGCCTATCCAGGCCTCTGTGCCAGTACAGATGGACTCCTGACCCCAGCCACTGACTGACTCCTGCCCTCTGTCATGAATGAACTTCTAACCCTAGCCACAGTCCCTAGCCACACACCAACATCTGGCCTCAGCTACAGATTGATCTCTGACCCCAGCCCCGGCTTCAGTCTGAGCCCCGATGCTGGCAGAAACACACTGTAGTGACCATCCCGTGAACACATTCTACCAGGCCACCAGGGACCATGTGGGAAGCTCAGAGCCATCCCATTCCTGAGGTAAGAAGCACCATCAACCCCGGAACATGGTTTACACTGAGACTTCAAGGCCACGGTGACCAAAGAAGGCCCAAGGCCACTGGCACTTTCCCTGAGTCCAGTGCCACTGAGCAGGCGGCCAGTGCAAGCAGGCCATATGCACACATAGACTCACCCTGAGTCAGAAAGACCTACACTCATAGTAACACCCACAGGCCCAGCCCGAGGCCCTCACACACAAACATACATGCAGAGACAAACAAGGCCTGAGACAGGCACCAGCACACATGTGCCAACCAAAGAACCCAAGCACACACAGACTGTCCACACTCTCTGCCCCTTATCACCAGGACACACAATCCCTCCAACCCAGGCCCAGGGGTTCCCCAGGTACCCGAGAATAGGAATGACAACATCGCCCCTCTTCCTCCCCTTCTGAGAGGCTGAAGAACCCTCAGACCCTTCCCTGGGCCCTAGAAGCTTCCTCCATCTGCCTGGAAGGAAACCCCACAAGATGATAAACATTACTCCGTCCCCCAAACTTAGGGCGACTGCAGACACCCCAGCTCTACAGAGAGGCCCCACGTCACACAGCAGATCTGAGCCATCGGGACATGCATAAACACACATACTCCCCCAGGTGGAACTATGTGGCACACCATCTGTGTGTTCGCACACTCACAAGATCAGAGACATACACATGCAATAATATGAACACCGGAAATGTAAACAGGGACATTTACACATATACATGTGACACAGATGCATACATAAGGACACACAGGTTCTTCTGTGCAAGAGTACACACTTGAACCCACACACACACCTTGGTGGCAGCTACTTGCCTCCACACATTTGTTTACTTTGACCCCAGGCACCCTGGGACGAAGAGCCCTAGAGCTCACAGGAATCTCTGGGTGGCTCAACCACTACTCAAATGACCCCTCTAAACCCTTCCCAGCTCAGCTTAGAGCTCCTCAGGCCTCTGCCCTCCCTCGATGTGGTGGCACCACAGATGCTGGCCAAAGGTTTCTCCTGGCCTCAGCCCTCAGCCCTAGCCAGGTGAGGATCCCTGAAGTACTCCTAACATCTGCCTGGACCTGGGCTGGGTTGGCCAGCTCCCTCCCTGCTAAAGGAGACCCAGTCCTTTGGATGCTAGAGACCAGGGGCTCAGCTTCTTCTGGAATAGGGAAGTCCTGGAGTCCTGGGGAACATTCCACTGGGAAGCTCTTTTCAGGGGTGCCTGAATCTGCTGGGATTGCCTCTAGAAGGATGGAGAAGAAAATGCTGATCAAAAAGGAGTGTTGGGGGTGGGTGGGACATTCATTGCGCTGTGAATTTTTACCACTTCAGTGTATGGGGGCGGGGGAGGAGGGGAGATAGAGGATGGGGAAGAGGACAAGGAGGAGGGAAGAAAGGAGGAAGGGGAAAGGGAGGAGGTTGTTGTTCTTGTACTTTTCCTCCTGGTTTGGCTTTATCCCAGATTCCCTGGTGGAAGCTAGGTGATTGTACCACGGAATATGGGGGTGGCATACAAAGATGGTGCTAACTCTGCCAAGCACTCCCCATGGAATCCTCCTAGCAATCCTTCGAGGTAAATGTCTTTAGCCCATTTTAGAGATGTAGAAACTGAGGCTCAGAGAGCAGAAGTGAAAGGCACAAGGCCTCAGTGACTTCAGGTCCAGCCGCAACCCATGCCCTGTCTTGTAAGCTTTGCACAGAGTTGTTCTTATTCACCTGTTATGCCCAGGGTCCAGCTTAGCAATCCAGCCTAGTACATGTGTGGAGGAAAGTAGAGCCCTGGCTTCAGACACCCACCTGGGCTCTCCAAGGAGAGATACTAGGGAATGAACTCATGGTTCCCATCCTCCCCAACACATCCTAATTCAGGAAAGGTGCCACCTTTGCCCATCCCCAGTGCAAGTCCAGCTCTGTCACATCCTGGCTGCTCTACGCCCACTCTGGGTTCTGTTTCCACAGCTGAGAAGAGAGATAATAAGGATAATGCTTTTGCTCCAGCTTACCTCATGGGGAGAGGGTGTTATATGGGCTGGAAAGCAAACTTCTAAGCCATGTAATACTTTCTCCCTAAACTTAGCAAAAAGCTCACAATCTGAGACCAGGAGAATTCTCCCAAACCCAGCACCTGATACAAAGCTATAAGAGCAAATATGAAGATCTTTCACTCTGAACTTCCAGGGCCAAAACCAAGTCCAACCAACCACAATTAGTATATCCTTCTAATATTGTTTCCATACATTCTGTAGTAGAGAGTCTGTGTGTTAGTCTCCTTTCTTATACAGTCCGCACCACTGCCAAACTCTGTGACAAGAGTCAAACCCAGCTGCTTCACATTATGTTTCTGAATCTGTTTGTTTCACCTTTAAAATGGGAGAATAGCAGGACCTGGGTTGTATAGAGGATTGATGGAAATTAGTACATGAAAGTCACTGTGGGGTTTGCCACATCATGAGCCCTTGATAAAGGTTAGCTCTGATTATGATTATTCCCTCCTGGCCTATGGAGAGATCTGAGTTTTCAATCTCTGGGATACATATCAAATTCCAACTTCATGGTGATAGTCTGAATGTTTAATTTGGAACTACTACTTGGTTGTGGCGCTGGGACAAACGCCCACATTTTGTCCCCAGTGCCAGATGACTACAGACATGTGCTCTTGGCTACTAATCCTCAAGTCCATTCATAACCTTCCAAAGGCCAAGCAGGGGTTGGGACAGGGAGGGTCTCCAGAGCCCCATACTACAGACCAGAAACTGGGGCTCAGAGAGGGAGCTGAGGAGGGGTAGAAGCAACAGGAAGACAGATTTCACCTCCATATAAGGAAGAGCTTGCTAACACGCATTGCTGCCCAGAAATGGAATGAGCAAGCTGCCCTGGGAGGTGGTGAGCAGCCTGTGGCTGAAGGCGTGCAAGTAGAAAAAGGTGGTCTCTGGGTGGAGATATGCAGGCAGCTCAGACACCAGACAGAGGAGGACTGCTGGAATCTCTGGTCCTGTAACTTCACCAAGGCCATGTGAACAGGAATGGAATTCCAGAAGGTCAGTGCTGGGGGCCAGAGCAAGCACTCCTACTCTAAACCTGCCATGTGAAAGCCTAGCAGACTGGCAGAGCTCAACAGGCTGGAGTGAGTGGGCAGCCCCTCCAAATCAATTCCCTGCCCACCCCCACCCCCAGGTCACAAAGCATTTGTTTTTTAGATACACCTACTTTTTTAACTGTAAAAGTTGGAAAGTACAAAGGAAAAAAGGAATCCAGAGCCCCCTCTCCCTGTGACAGTTACTATTTCCTTTGAATCTTCTCTGTGCTTATCAATTTTGTTTAGAAATCCTGGTGTGCTCTAAAATTTTTTTATTGAGATGTAACTCACCCTTATTAAGTGGTTTTGGTATATTCAGAGTTGTGTAACTATCATCACTACCTAATATCTGAATATTTTCATCTTCCCAAAAGGAAACCTATACCCATTAGCAGTCACGCCCCACTCTCCCCCATACCACAGCCCCTGTCAACCACTCATCTACTCTCTGTCTTTACAGATCAGTGCAGTCACCTCTTCCCAGCCTCTCTGAGCCCACCTCTGCCCGCTTCGGCCCTTATGGCAGCCAGAAAAAACCTAAAACCCAAGTCAGATCACATTCTCCCTCACTCAGAACACTCTAAGGCTCCCATCTCACACAAAAGTTAAAAACAAACTTAGGCCAGGGCCTACAATCCCCTATGCCAGAGGTCTCCAACCTTTTGGCACCAGGGACCAGTGCTCCTATGAGAATCTATGATCTAAGGTGGAGCTAAGGCGGTGATGCTAGCTCTGGGGAGCAGCTGCAAATATAAATGAAATTTCACTCGCTCTCCTGCCTGCCACTCACCTCCTGCTGTGTGGCCCGGTTCCTAACAGGCCACAGACCAGTACCGGTCCAGGAGTTGGGGACCCCTGCCTTATACAATCTGACCCCTGCTACTTTTTGGCCTTATCTCCTCCCACTCTCCCCAGAGCTCCTCTGCTCCAGCCACTCTGGACTCCTTGTAGCTCCTCAAACACATCAAGCATGGTCCTGCCTCAGGGCCTTTGCACTGGCTGGCTGTTCCTTCCCCCTAGAACACACTTCTGCATGTCTGCTTAGCTTTCCCCACCACTCTATTTCTGTAGCCCTGCTTTCTTTTTCTTCATAAGACTCATCACCTGACATATCTTTCCGTCCAGGCTTCTCCCCCACTAAAATGACAGCTCTGTCACATGACATCTTGTTTGCGCCTAGCATGGAGTTGCAGCTCAGTGAATATTTGGGCTGTTTCCAAAAATGTAAGCAATGTAAAAGGAGCAAATGCAAAACCCAAGTGCTCACAGAGCCGATGTTATGAACTGGCAGCCCTTCGCCTGTGGACATGTATGGTTTAAACCACACTGTGCCTTTTGTTAATTGAGCCAGAAGAGTTCACATAAAAATCCAACTTCCTGCTTCTCTTGAAAACACAGAGTTGGTCATCCAGGGCTGCATACCCGCATGACAACCAGCAGACACTGAGAGATTGACCCTGGGGGGTGCTGGGGTCCTGGCTCTGGGGTCTGCGGCCAGGCCTGGGACTGCCTCTGCCAGGGAGACCCTCCACAGGTATGAGGCTGTGAGGTCCTGGGAGGCAAATGTCTTGTCACTCCTCAGAGATGCCCCAGTTGTGGCGCCCGGGAGGAGAGATATAAGTCTTCCCCTACAGCTGCTCCCTGACTGACCCCAGCCTCATCTCCTACCAAACTTTGCTTCGCAGGTTCACCAAGCTCTCTGTCACCCCTTGCAGCTGCTTCGCCCTGTGCCTGCTCTCGACTTCATCCCTGTGTTTTCTAAGAGGCTCTACAGACCTCACTGCCCGCCCCCCCGCCCCCAGGGCCCATCCAGGCTGGAGGTGAGGAGAGGCATGTGGTTTCACACCCACTCCCCACAGTGCCCAGCTGCAGGAGGCCGTTGGGAAGCTTTGTTGAAGGACTAAATGAATAGCACCCACCCTGAGGGCCATGAGGGATTAAGAGATATGCAACTTGGGTCATGCTCAGTGCCAACACATTTGTTAATCACGGACGGTGCACTAGTGCACAGGGGCACAATGATAGAAAAGCTGAGGAAGGCCTGCAGTGGGGACACAGGTCCAGAAAGAAGGCAGGAGAAGGACTGGAGCCCAGGCATGCTGCTGCAGTTGGGCCTCTGCGTGTGTGTGTGTGCATGCATGTGTGTGTTCACACCGGTGAAGGAGGGTTCCAGAGAGGGCAGTGTCTGGAGTTCTCCTAGGGCCTCAGTCTCCCCACCTGCACACAGGCTCCCTATCACCAGCCTCTCTAGCCCTATAGCTCAGTTCCGCCTCCCTACCCTGAAGAGGTTTTCCTGTACTTCTTTTCCATCCATCAGGATTTTGCTGCATTCCTGTGAGTCATTCTCCAAACAAACCTGGGGGAGGGAGAGAATGGAGCAGGGGAGGGAATAGAGGAGGCTGGATGCAAACCTGGCCCTGCCTCCTCCCTCCCTCCTGCTCCCCCTCAGCACCTTCTCCCATGCACACATGTCCCCCCCACACACCAGGAGAGTTCTGAAGTATCTGGTCAGCTTGTGTCATAGACTTGCTGTGTGACCTTGGGCGAGACCTTTGCCCTCTCTGGGCTTCAGAAGAAAATGACCCTGAAGGTCCCCACCTATAGGACGCATGAGCTTCTGAGGGGACTGTCAGTCTCAAATGAGGTAGGGCAGGAAAGTGTACCCTGGATGTCCTTGAAGCAGCCTCTGCTCACTTCCGTGTCTCAGGTTCCTTACCTCTGAAATGAGGAGAGGGCAAGTCCTTGATAGACACAGGGGACAGGGGGACACATGTGCCAGGTACAGCTGGGCAGGGGGCTGAGGTACAGCTGGGCAGGGGGCCGAGGCACAGGCAGGGCAGCTTATGCCAATCACAGGGCCCAGACTAGCCGCCAGCCCCAACACAGAGCCAGTGAAGCTGCCACTGAAAGTCCCAATTCCTCATACTGTGCAGGCATTTCCCAGGGAGTAGGGAGGATCAGAGTCCTCTGACTGACAGAACCAGGGTCCAGGCTGTGAGAAGGGCCTCTGGGTGGACCTCAGCTCTGGGAGTGCGGGATGAGACACCACTGAAAAAAGGAGAAAAAATACCCATACCAGCAGCGGGGACTGAACCTTGGCTGTAGCTGCATGTACGTGTACGTGTGTGTGTGTATACATGCATGCATGCATGTGTTCATAAGACAGGTTCCCCAGGAGTCAGTGGCTGTTTTTCCTGAAAAGCTGGCTTCTGAGTCACCCTCACTGCGACCACCACCTCTGACCCATAGGTATATGCAGCAGCACATGTGTCTGCATGTTGTTTGTATTTTCAGAGCCCCAAAGTGAGTGTACACATGGTCACATGGCCAAGGGCCGGTTGACAGTTGAAGGCATGTTTATGTGTGTGAGACAGATTTCGGAGGGTATGAGAAGGGGGTGTGTTATGAATGTGACCGCAAATGGCAGGTGTGTGTGTGTCTGTGTGGCTGTGTCTGTACTGCCACAGTGGGCTGGCATCTAGGAATGAGTGTGCATGTAAGAGGACTTTCTCCTGAAATACCAGCTCTTGGAAATACCTGCCTTGGACTCCCTCATTCTCTCTGGCCACATGACAAGCAGGTGTCCCAATTCTGGTAGCTGCACCCACACATGTACATGCACCAGGCACGGGACTCTTATCATCTGTGGGCCCCTTAAGATTTGGAGCAAAGCTCCAGGCCCTCTACCTAGGCAAATGCCCTGACACACATCCCTTTGGACCTGATATTAGAGTTCATGGAGCCCAGACAGGGGCCCTACCTTCTCAAGGCCCAGCAGGTTCTAGTTCAGGCCTGGATACCACAGCTGGCCCAGGGGAGGGAGACCAGGGCCAAAGGGAGGCCAGAAGCCTAGAAGAGCATGGGGGTTTGGGGTAGAGCCAGGCCTTGTAGGAAGGAGGCCTTGGGGGGCAGCTTGGCAGATACTCCAGCCTGGGACTGGAATACCCCACAGTGGTCTGCATGTTGGGACACACGCAGGGAGGGTCAGCTTATAGGCAGGATAGAACAGTGGTAATCAGAACTGAAGGCTAGAAGGCAGGCAGAGCCTCTGGAGGGGCAGGTGATAAGAAAGAAGTCAGGGCAGTGGATGCCTGGGGGCCAGGAAGGGGGGATTTCTGAGTGTATGGGAGCAACCAAAACAGAAGGAGAGACTAAGAGGAACCCGCCCCAAACTGCCACTAGCAACACAGCAAACTGCAGAGCGGTGAGCTCAGAGAGCTCCAGTCAGCTCCCAGCTCTGCCTCTCACCCAGGCTGAGTCACCTACTCAGCCTCAGCTGCCTCCTCCACTGGAACATGGACCCTATCCTCCTCTCAGGGCAGCAAGCGGCTGGCACACAGCAAGCCCTCCATAAGTGGTCACAGTTGTTACAGCGATGGTTCTGGAGCACATGGGAAGAACCTGAGGTGTGGGCTCCTCTTTTGGTATAAGTCCCCTTTGCTCAATGGGACTCAGTCTTCCCACCTGTAAAATGTGATACTCTGGCCCACTCTGCACCTAAGAGTAGAAATGGCCCACTCTGCACCTGAGAGTAGAAGAGGCCCACAGAAAACTCTAAGATAAAGCACTCACTTAGTACTTGGAGTGAGAACAGCAAGGGTTCAACTCCACGCCCTTACAGTTATAAAGCTGGAATGTTCTGGGTGTTTCCATGTGGGCTTAATCATTTGAACGCAGAAAGAAGATGGACTCCAGTCAGCTAACTGGCACCCACCCAGGGACAGGGATCTGGTTTTTCAGACAATGGGCCATTGCTCTGTGCCCCTCACCTTGTCTGGAATCCTTGGGTCATTAGAAGGGGAATGTGGGTAAGAGATGGCCACTGGTGAAGGATGGGAACACAGGGGAAATGAAGAGTCCCTGAGTCTCAAAAGTGACAAGCAATAAGCTGCCTGGGGATATGACAGCAGCTGTGTAAAGTGTGGGAGACAGTGACCCATTCACCCACTGAATCCAGATCTTGTCTCAGGAACACTAAGATTTCACCATTCTATATTGGGGGGCTTTCCACTTGGTTCCCCCAGCCTCACCCAAGAAAGCAGCCCAGAGGGGAGGATGGGAAGATGCAGAAGCCAATTCCTTGTTCATTTATCCTAGGCCAATAACACTTGCGTTGTGAGAGAAACAAGGGGCTTGTTAAGCTTCCCAGAGTTCAAGGGGTCTCCTCCTGGGGAGGAGGCCAGCCCCCACCTCTATTGCCACCTCCATGACAATATATACTTGGAGAGGAGCCACAAGCTGAGGAGTCATTAGAGGGAGTCAGGTGGGCAGCAAAGGGAACAAGAGGAGGGTACAGGGAAGGGCAGTAGCTGGAGGCAGGAAGAGGACAAGGATGGCAGGGACAAGGCCTGAGAGGTCAGGGTACCCACTTCTCCACTTCTAGGAAATGGAGAGGTAGGGCCCATATGGCTGCAGCTTCTGAGGCCTGTGTGGGGCTGTGAGGTCTGAGGACCTCAGGAACCTTCTCCTTCTCTCCATATTCTCTCTAGCCTCAAGTTCCACGGAGTCTGTGAGCTCCTAAATCAGCTCAGGGCATCTCTAGTGGTCTCCGCCTCACTCAGAATGAAAACTAAAGTCCTGGCCATGGCCTGGAGACCTTTCATAAACCCTTTCCCTCACTCCACTCCAGTCACACTGGCCTTTGCTATTTTTGCAACATGTGAAGTACATTTCTGCCTCAGGGCCTTTCCAGAGCCATTCCCTTTGCCTGCAGTGCCCTTCCCCCAGATATGCACAAGGCTCACTTACCTTTCTCAGGCCTTTACTTATAGGTCACCTGCTCAGCGAGGCCTTCCTAACTCCCTAATTTAAAACTGCAAACACCTCCCCAACTCCTGAGCTTCTTTTTTCCTTGCTCTATTTTTTTCCTCATTGCACTTACCACCTTCTAATACCCTCTATAATACTGCTTCCCACCAGAACAAAAGCACCACGAGGACAGAGACTTCTGCTCTGTTCATTGATGTGCACTTTGAACAGTGCCTGGCACACAGTAGGGGCTCGATAAACATGTGTGGAATAATTAAAACACCCCGTTATTCAAGACAGGAAAGTCTCCCTTCGAATAATGAAATATTTATAAGTCGTTCCCCCTGCAGCAGTTTCAATTCTTTTTTTTTTTCCTGAGACAAGGAAGAAACATACCACCCCTTCCCAGCTTAGGCCCCACCCCCAAACCAATGGTTTGCTCTTGGGCAGGAGGGGTAGTCTCATTTTCTTCAATGTTCAGATCACTAAACAATCCACACCCTGGACATCTCCCTGGATGTTGCTCAGGCACTGACTCTGCATTGATTCCCCCAATCCTTCTCTATCATTGTGCAGGGCACTCCCATCCAGCCCACTTCTCTCCCAGGCTACAGGTGCTACCTTAACCACTGGCCGTCTAGCCCTGAGCTCTTCCTGTGCCTGCACTTCCCTTTCCAAACCCTGTCTGGTCTTTGCCCACCCGGATCCTTGGCCCAGCCTTCTACCTGGTCTCCCTATCTCTGACTGCTGGCATTTCATTTTATGCACGATTCATCATCTTTTAGCCCAGAGCACTGGGCTCAAGGCCAAAGTCTCTCTCCAGCCTGGTCATTACCTGGCCCTATCACTTCTTGGCCTTTCCTCAAGCAGGACCCACTGCCCTGAATGCCATTCATTCCCTCTTCCTAGCTCTGCAAGGCTGATGCCCACTCCACCCTTTCAGCATCCCCTACCTCTGAGCCCCTATACCTTCTGGGCCATGCCCTGCCATTCTGTAGAATGATCTCTAGCTCCTCACCTTCCTGTGGGCTCCCTTGAACCTATGAAACAGATGCTCAAAAGGCATTTGATGAATGAATGAATAAATGAATGAATGAATGAAACAAATTAGTGAGAATGTGAATAAATGAGTGAGAGTCTAAGTGGAACAATTCTAGAAATAGGTGAGCAATAAAGTTCTCTTTTTTCTTTTTTGTTTTTCTTTTTTGGCCAGGTTTCCTCTACAGCTCATAGTTCTCCAGTATGGACCCCTGGTGGAGGGTCACACTTGAATAATAATGACAGTCAAGGTGTATTAATGAGGATAGGCTATTTTGCAGTAATAAAACCCTCAAATCTCTAGGGGTTAAAACAACAAAGGTTTGTTTCTCATTCATACCACACATCCAGCAGGGTGGCAAGTAGGCTCCTGCTCACTGAATAGTCACACTCTGGGCTCCCTAGGGAAAGAGTTCTGGCAGAGAAATGCTCAGCCTGGGAGAAACATGCGTCTCATTGGCCAGAACTGGTCACAAGATCCTACAGGGCCACAAGATGTCCAGGAAGTGTGATCCTACCATGGGCTTGGGAGGAAAAGGAACTGGAAATTTTAGCAAAAACTCTAAGTAGACTCCTCTAATGACACTAACAACAATACAAGCAGCAGAGGCCACTTATCAAGTACTTGCTGTGCCCTGGACTCTAAGGACTTGGAGTTTCACTTAATACTCCTGGCATTATTTTGAGGCCAATACTATGAATATGCCCGTTTTCCAGATGAGACAACTGAAGCCCAGACAGTGAAGCACTTGCCAAGGTGACACAGCTTGTAAGTGGTGAAGCTGGCTGTGTAATTCCAGCATTCATGCACCACGCTGCCCAGCAGAGGCTCTCAGCTTCCTCTGCCAGGATGGCTGAGGGTTAATGACTGCCTAGGAAGATGAGGAGGCCCCCATGCAGAGGCCATACTTGAAAGAACCTCCTCACACTGCCACCTACCACACAGCACCTACTAGATCCTGTTCCCAGACATCTCCAATGCTAGAACACTTAGAGGTGATGAGGCCAGTCCCAAATGTTACTAAGAGAGAAACTGAGGCTCAGAGAAAGCAGTGGCTTGGCCAAGGTCACAGAGTAGAGCTGTGCAGGGCCAAGAGGAGATCACAAGTCTCTGTCCATTGTGGCCTGAGTTTCCCCAACTGCCTTGAAAGCACTGGGTGCCTTGGAGCAAGCTCAGCCTCAGCCAGGGCCCCTCAGAAGTGAGTGTGGTCATGTATACCCCATCTTCCTGGCAGGCAGGTCCACTGAGGTAGTGTCCCCAATTCCTGGCCCAGCAAACCTATGCCTGGTACTTCACTGCTCCCAGGAACAGCTCCAATCAGAGGGGCCAAAGAGAGAAAGAATGAGGTACATCTCTACTCTGAGGTTCCACATCCAGGACTTCTGAAAACAAGGTTGTGGGGCCTTCAAAGAAGCCACATGGGGATCTGTGGAGAGTGGCATGGAACAAAAGAAGTCAGTGCAGTTGAAAACAGGCCCACCTGGAGTCAGATCCTGGCTCTGCTCTGTGACCTTGACCTCTCTGAGCCTATTTTCTCATCTGTAAAATGGGGTTATCACCAACAGATGACATACCCAATACCTGACACATAGTAGGTGTTCAATAAACGTTGTGGCCATTATGATGATTATTATTATCTTTTGCCCACCAACTCCCACCCATCGACTTGAGCCCCAGACCATGATTAACATTTTTCCAGAGCTATAGGTGGGTACCCAAACCAGAAAGGACCATGGCTCTGCCTGTCAAAAGAATGCTTCTCTCATATGGTCCTTCCCAAAGGTTCCATGCCTAGGAGCTTGGTCAGAAAGAGCTCCTGCCCTGCATCCAAACCCCCCACTCAGCAGTCATGCCTCAGAACCCCTCACAGCCCCATCAGCCCAGGCTTCAAAAGCAGCTGTCTTCCCCAGTCTCCTCTGAGCCTATCGTCTGCCTAAAAGCCTGGAGTCTCCAAGTCTCCTTGCCTACTATGCCCCGTGCCCCACAGCTCCTGGAGGTGGAGGCAGACAGTCAGAGTGAGAAACCCTATGCATAGCTTACAAACCCAATTACCCAGTTCGCAAGCATTTATTGAGCACCTACTACATGGAAAGCACCATGCCAACCACCATGAGAAAAAGTTGAAAAGGCCATGGCCCCACTACTCCACAAGCCCACAGTCTAGCAGAAACATAATAGGCATTACTGATATAGCACAGCCCAGTGGTTACAAACACAGGCTTTGAAGTTGTACAGACCTGTATTCTAGGCCCAACTCTGCTACCTCCCAGCTTGAGTGTCTTTGGGTACACTGCATCACCCCCACTTGCCTCAGTGTCTCCATCTGCAGAATGAGATAGTACCAGAATCCACCTTACAGGTAGTGACAAGCTACTAAGAGCTTCATGCAAAGCCTGGTTAAATGGTAGCTGCTCAACCCATGTAAGCTTCATTCCTTGCCTTGACCAGGCAAACGCAAAGCCCTGAGGCATGCCAGTAAAGACCTCCCTCCAGGTTTCTACCACCTCATTAATCAGGAAGGACTGTCCACCCGGCTGTGATGCCACCTGATACCCCTGGCAGTCTGCCCATTCACCTCCATCTTGTCTGCAAGGACATCTGGGGACAGGGATGGAACGTGCCAAGTTCTGGCGGAAGGCCAGACATGCTGGGACCCCAGCAAACCAGAAGAGGCCCACTCAGCATGTACCAGTGCCATCGAGCCCACATAGGTCATTGCCAACCCCCCACCTCCAACTGTGCACGCATAGTCAGCCCACAATAAATATCTGAGGGTTAAACTGGTGGTGAGGAACCAAGCTGAGGCTAGGCTGTGTCCTAAGATGAGGTGGATGGTACAAGCTTGCTTGCCATCAGAGGGCCTAGATTTGGTGCTCTTGGCAGTAGGGAAACACTGAAGGTTGTTGGGTAGCACAGGAACCTCTGCCCACTTCTCTAGCTTTATGCCTAACTCCCTAGTGAGCTCGAGCTTTTTGTGGTCGTCCCTTACTGTATCAGGCAATGTTGTGCCCTAGGCCTTTGTTCCAACTATCCCCCTACCTGGAATGCTGTTCCCAGCACCTCTAATTAGTTAACGTTTATTTTTCTTCTAAGCCGAGCTTAGAAACCTCTGCCAACCTTCCCAATCTGGGCTCAAAGACAGTACTCTGCTTCCTCTAAATTGGTCCTTTTTACATTAGAGTACAAGTATTCCTTTCTAAGGCCACCTTGCCCAGACAGGAGTCACTGGAGGGCAGAGCCCCAGTCTGATTCCCTCTGTGCCCCAGCTCTGCCTAACCCAGGGCAGGGCCAAGGCCAGAGGTCTCCAGATGGACACTGCGTTTTGCTTTACAGTTCTGTCTCTGAGATGGCACAGAAAGACAATGCAGGAGGACATCTGAAGAGACCATGTGGTTGGTGCAAATCAGAGGGGACAAGAAACTGGAGAAGACAGAAAGGAGGGGCTAGGGTGCGTGCAGGAGTGCAGAAGAGAGGGGAAGGAGAAGTGGGCCATCTTGGAGAAACCCCATAACAGGTTCACCTACCTACTCTCTCCTCCCTTTTCCCCTTCACTCTGCAGAAAGAGAGAAGAGGGGTGAGAGAGGAGGGACAGAAGGAGAGAGAAGGGGATACAGGCCCCCCTGGGCCTGAGGCCCCATCCAGTGGCTGACCTGGTAGGAGTGGCGGGGAGCACAGGCAAGTCCTACAGAGAACACCTTAAGTCTCAAGGCTTCCCTAAGGTTCCCATCATTCCCCCTAGTTCGCAGGGCCCCCAGTCTGGGCAGAGGGCTCAGAGCAGCACTGTAGCTTCCAACCCCTGTGCCATCCCCAGGTGGAAGCAGAGAGGGGGCAGTCAGACCAGACTGTCCTCAAGGAACTGTGGGTCTAGGGAGGCAGGGCACACTCAGACACTATGGGCTGCTCTGCCCCCAACAGAGGGACCAGACTCATCCCAGGAGGACAAAGGCTCCCTTTGGAGGAACAGAAATGGATTTCAAGGGCAAGAGAGGGAAAGAGGGCTTTGTTCCAGGAAGCAAGAACAGCTTCTGAAAGGCAAAGGAGGTAAAGCAGAGGCAGAGAGAGGCGTCCAGGGCCTCTGAGAGGCCACATGGGACGCCCTCCAAGGTACCCAGCACAAACTGAGCGAGCACTATAACTACTGTTGGTGCAGAGCAGGGTGGCACTGGGTCAGTAGGCAGCAGCCGGTCACAAAGAGCCTTGAACGCCAAGCTAGTGACGGCCCAGCGCCGGGAGGCAGGCGGCAGCCGGGAGGCAGGCGGGCAGCTGGGGCGGAGTGATTGAACCCGGCTGCCGGCAGAGCACGTCTCCACCAAGGGAGGGCGATAAATTAAATAAACGACCCTGCCCCGCCAGCCGCTCCCCACCCAGCACCAGGTTCCGAAGATGAACGAAGCTGGGCCACCGCCGGGAAGGAGGCTCAGCCAGAGGCCCCACCGCACCTCCCGCTCTGGCCCGCCCCGGCCCGCCCCGTTAGGCGCCGTTTTCCAGGTAATTAAGGTCGTGGGGCGGACACACATCTGCTCCCGCGGCCAGTTGCACCCGCGGCCCGGGCAGGTGCAATTAAACCCGCGCATTCGCCGCCATTAAGCATTAATACAGCTCATTAGCATAAGAACGAGAAGATGCTTGGATGGCGGCAAAACCCCGAGGGGCAGCGGGCGAGCGCCGGAGGGGCGGCGGAGGCGGCCTGCCCAGCCTGAGCCCCAGGAAGTGGCTCAGGCCTCCAGCTCGCACCCCGAAGCCCGCTAGGGCAGGCCAGTCTGGGAGGGGGCCCAGGACAGGTCCCAAGAAGAGGTCTTTGGACGGCAAAGGTGGAGGTCCAACAGGGCAGGTGTCTCTATCCCAAAGAGACCACTGAGGAAACAGATCTGGAAGTGCCATGCGACTCACACAGGGTCCCCCAACAAGGGAGCTAAAACCCAGGTCTCAGCCTACATATGATTCATTTATTCAACACAACAGTAGTAGCAGCCAACACTTAAGCCATTTCTAAGCACTTAAAATTTCTCAGTGATCTCAGCAACTCCAGGAGCTAGTGAGTACTTACTTACTATTGTGATCCCTATTTACAGAGGCAGAAACTGAGGCTTGGAGAGGGCTTTTGATTTACTTGAGGTCTCATGGTATATAAAAGAGCCAAGGGAAAGACTTGAACCTGAGCAGCCTGGCTCCTGAGGCTGGGCTCATAAAAACACCACCGTGACTAGGCTGGGAGGGGTTACCAAGGAGGAGTGGGGACTGTGGCTAAGTGGAGGCTGTGCCATCCTACCCCTACTGGATCAGACTTTAAGTCAGTACCACCAATCATGGCCTTGAAGGAAGCAGGTTGTAATAATCCAGATGAGCTGTAAACTGGAAGTTAGGACTGCTCACTGCCAACTCATTTGATTTTTCCCCTCAAACACTGGGTGGGCCTTCAAAATGGGTCTGTAGGCTGGACATGGCAGGAGGACAACCAGTTTGCCACCTCGGTCTAACACAGAGCATGGTGCATGGCAATTAATAGATGTTAAGAAACACCTATCCAGCAACTGAACAAATGAGTACATGAATAAATAAATGCCTCCCTCTGTCATCATAGGATAACAGAGACTGCTTTTCCCATTTCATTTCTTCCAAGCTTCCTTTGGCCCAAGGGGGTGATTCTGTGAGAGCAAAAGGGCTAAGACAAAATGGCAGGTGGAGCCTGAGGCAGGAGCTGTGCTGTGCTGTGGCTCCCAGCATCCCCTGGGGCAGTGCCTAAGGCATTCCAAAGTCAAGGTTGTTGCCAGCAGATGTCTTGAGGGCCCTGGTAGGGAGGGCAAAGAGCACTGAGAAAGGAGACACAGGCTGCCTGAGTTTCACTCATAGGTGATGGAGCTAGAAGGAAACTTCTAGCCCCTGAAGAACCCAGAGAAGGGGGACAGTAGCCTGGAGACACACAGCAAGAAATCTGGATCTCCTGACTCATTCAAGTACTAGTTGAGCCTTTCAGGTGCCTGAGAGCACCCCCAGCCTAAAGAAGCTCTGCATGTGTCCTGTATGTCTCTGTCTTGGCTTGTGACAAATGTGCATTCCCATACAGGAATATGTAATGACACAAATAACTTGATTATTTGATTAATTCTCTTTCCCCCCTTGACCACACCTCCCCAAGGGCAGAAATTATGAACACCAAGATCATGGCTGATTTCAGTCCTGGCACACAGTAGGCCTGCAAATATATTTGTCAACCAGATGAAGTATTATTACTACAGTCAAGTGCCAAAGAAAAATGAGTGTAGATGCGGGCATTCATGGGTCCCAGAGGCCTCAAACACCCCCTACAAAGCTATCTCAGGGTCTGGATGGGCCTCAATGTCCCCACAGCTGAGCTAGCTGAGGGGTGCAGACAGGAGAGGATCTTGGCTCCCCTCTTCCCAGACCTGACCCTGAGACCAGCCCAACCCCTCAGTTGCTGGCTGGCCTGCAAAGGTATCTGTCCCAGGAGGGCCCTAGGCAGCCTCATTAGGAAAGTAGTGACAGACACATTAGCTGCTAAGGTGAGGGGAGGGGAGCTGAGGGCAGTCACAAAGCTGAGGAAAACCAAATGCATGCCACTTTCTGGGATGCTGGGCCCTGTCTGGGCCACGGGCTGTAGCTGGGGAGGGGGCAAGAGACAATGCCCTAAGTGCAGAGTTGTCCCCAGAGCTGGAACTTGCTCTTGGGACTCAAGGCCCAGAGGAGGGGGATCTTCCCATCATTCCTCATTCTTGCTGCCTGCCTCCTGACTGGATTCAACTCACTGAGTGATCCTTGGCAAACCCCTGCCTCCTCTGTGCCTTGGCTATTCCAGTCCTGATGCTCTGGGCAAGAGGACCACAAGGACCTGGGAACCCATCCCCACGTGATAGAAAACTGAGGCCCAGGGGGTGCTGCCCCAGAGCAGAGTACTGGAGGAAGAAGCATACTCTGCATTAGGGTCTTGGCTTGGCAACTAACAGGCTGTGTGCCCTCTGGACTTCAGTTTCCAAATCTGTGAAATGTGGGCCTGGAGCACTTTGGCCCTGGAGTTCCCTCTGGTCTCTGAGCCACGGGGAAGGGACTGTCAGTGTCCCTTCAGCCCCCAAAGCCGATCCTTCCTGGAGCCCGATGCCCAGAGCCACATAGCAGTCAAAGAACTCAGGTTTACCAGGCATCGAGTTCCTCCAAGTGCCCAGAGCCAGAGGGAAAAGCAGATGCTAGGCAACGGAGCCAGTGGCTACTGCCTCCAATTCTGATACAGAGCACGTAGGAAAAGTCCTACACCACACTCCACATGCACACAAGAACAGGCCTCACATCATAGGACATACAGATGACCACACAGTCACACACTCAGGTCTCCCACCCACAAACACAGACAGATACACCACAGAGGAACACAGGTCCCCCCAATGTTGTGGATACCATCACATATATGAGCGCCTGCGACATGCTCAGACAAACCTACCCCCTCTATTCATTTCCCCTACTCAGACACACATACACAACCACACGTTAGACCCAGTCACAAACACACACACCCTCACTATACACACATATCATATACAGAGGCACGTATTCAGCAACCAACACAGACTCATACAAGTGTCTGGATGCAGCAACCATGCGAGAACTATCACTCCTTCCACATACAGAACCTCCCCGTCCCCCCCACCCTCGCCCAAAAAAATATAAAAGACATGGACACACTGCACACACACAGGCCAGAAGCCCAGAAAACACACAGACACACACCCATCTTGCAACCTGGTTACATTCCATAGGGCAGGCAGCACCCAGAAGAGCAAATCCAGATAAATAAATCATGTTCAGAGCATCAATATCAGCCCCAACCTGGCTGCCTCCCTGCTATAGGTAAAGTGAAATGGGTCTTAAATATTTTATAAATAAATAAACCTGTTAAAAGAATATAATTTACTGGGCTGTTGGCTGCAGGCTCGCAACATCCCTCTACATCTTTTCATTTCAAAGAGCAGACGGTAGTGGTGGCAGGTGATGGCCAGTGGGGCACGGTGTCTGGTGTCCCACCCGCCACCCCTCTGTCAGGGATATTATTCCCAGGAAAAGGGGCATTCTGTGATTTTCCATTCACTAAATTCAGCTGCTGCTCAGGAACAGGGCCCTGCATTCTCTTGTCTCTTCAGCTTATCCCCTCAAGCCTTGGATGCTTTTTAAATGCCAATCCATCCCTGGCAACTCTGATTTTCCAAGGCCTGTTTCATGCAGGGCTTGAATGTGTTAGAATCAAACTGTCTGGGAATGGGGGAGAAGAGGCCTGGCAGCAGGGATGGGTGGGGCAAGGGCAGCTTGTAGCTGGGCCTGAGAGACAGCTGGGCAGAGGGAGGCTATGCCAGGTGCCAGGCCTGCATGTCCCCAGGAAGAGGCTGGAGCCCAGGACAGAAATTGCCTCCTAGGACACAGAGAGGGAGCAGTAGATAGGTCACAGAACCAACAAGGGGTCTTTGAGCCTCAGCACAGCTAGGCAAAGGAGGCCCTAGGTGAGGCTGAAGTCTGAGACCTTGCTGCAGCCTTGCCCATTCTGGGGCCATTAGAGCCCCTTGCTGCTGGAGTCTGAATCTCAACTGGGCCCATAAGTCTTTAATGTCCCTGTCCAGGTTGAACGGCCTCCTGGGCCACAGCAAGTAGGCCTTCCTGGCCCAAGCTGCTTATCAAAGTTAGTGGCAACAGGGAAAGGCTCCTGGGGTCCATAGATAGGGAAAGAATGAACAAAGTCAAAGTCACTGTCCAGACTGGCTCATTTCTGAAGCTCTCCCAAGAATGTGCTTCTAGTTCCCTCAAGATTCCCACACAGGGAACAGGAGCATTTTATACATTAAATGAGAAAATCAGGATATCATATGCTATTTACAAGAAAGTGATGGCATGCTTAAAAACACCAAACCAAAACCCCCATGAACAGGGTGGGGAAAGTCAAAGGTTGCTAACTTTGGACGCTGGGAGTGTAGATGAATTGCTTTTAACTTGTCATATTTTCAAAGTCTATAATAAACCTGTCCTTTTATAGTGAGAAAAAGTTATTAAAACCACCAAGTGCCTTAGAAAACCAAACATATAGCATGACTCCATATTTTCTATTTGTCATGTTTATTGTATGTCTACAGAAAATGTTGACAACAGTTATGTCCTAGGGTGAAATCGCAGGAAATTTTTACTTGTTTTCCTGTATTTTTAAGTTTTTGTGAAATCAACATAATAATATGATCATTTAATTTTAAAAATGCTTAGGGCTAGGAAGTTCTTTTTTACTTCCTGCGTCCTTCCTGCTGCAAATGAAGCCCCTTTTCACTTTCCTTGGGTGGATGTCCTGACTGAGGCCTGAGAAAGGCCAAAGGACAGCTGCTCAACAGGCACACAGTCTCCCTCCCGAGACCCAAAAGCTGCCGTTAAATTTAGCTAGGCAGTCCAGGCAGGAGTGGACAGAGGTCAGGTGGAGTAGGCACCTCTATAGAGCCTGGGGAAAGGAGGCCCTGGAGTGACCAATTGGGGATTTATGACACCGAAAGGGGGGTGGGGGTGGAGGCAGGGATAGGTTAGCAGCAAAATTCCGGAAGAGGCTGCCCCCAAGGTAGGCGAGGTGCCCGAGCTCAGGAGGTAGGAATGTGCCTCCCGGCCAGAGTACAAACAAATAGCTGCCAATAAGGTAAAGCCTGTGCTTCTGCTCCTGTGCTGGAAAGAGGCCGGCTGGGAGGCAGGGTCCAGGCCTTCCGGACAAGGTGGTGTAATGGGGTGCATTCCCGGCCCCTCCTCTCCTAGGCACTAGGGCTGGGGTAGGCATGGCTGGCCCATGGGCAACCCCAGGGAGGAGCAAAGATGGAGGCCCAAAGACTGCGGTTCAGGGGAAGCGTGGCATGGAGACCGACCTCTACTTTCAGTGGCCCCCTACAGCGGGAAGCGGGGGGGGGGCGGGGGCGGTGCAGCCTCTCCATTATCCTGGCCCTAGGAAGCGTCTTTCCACTGTCCCTGACGCAAGATTGCCGGGCTCGGCGAGCAGAGCCCGTCCCAAGGATACCCGGCACAGGACCCAGTCACCGGGAGGGCCACGGGCCTCAGCCTGATACTGAAAGCCACCGCCCACAGCCCTAGGTTCCGGGAAAGACCCTGGTTCAGCGAAGGGGCGGGGCCTCGGCAGCCCAGCTCTCCAACCCCGCGGAGCACGCCGGGACGGGGCGCTGCCATGGCGACGGGAGCGGCGCGCCCCGCCTCGCCCCTCCCAGCGTCGCGGGCACGCCTGCGGGGCAGGGCTAGTCTGCTAGAACGCCGCGAAAGAGGCCCCAGAGCGACCAAGATGGTGGGCGCCGTGGGAGGGAAGAGGAGGGGAGGGCAGGAAACTCGGGAGTTTGCTCTCTCGCTGCTCCCCCCACCTGAGGTCGGGCCGAGGAGAGGAAATGGCCCGGAGGCGATAACCGAGCTGCCTGTATGTCTGACCTGACAGCTCTCCTACCTAAGCAGGACTGCCCTCACTAGGATCCACAATTTGACACCCCCACCCCCCAAGATGGCTCCTCACCCTCTCCGCAAGAAGGCCCTGTCTTCTAGGCTGTCTCTTCCCCAATCCAGTGCGCTTCCAACTCCCATGAAGGCGGGACATTTGTTTCCCCAGGCCTAGGGGCCTGAGATGCCAGCCTTTATGCACCTATACCCAAGTGTGTTGCTAGACAGCACGAACCTGTTTCTCCCTCAGCATGACTGCCATCAGAGCCTCTAAAGTGCCCACAGCTCTGAGTAGCCATCCCTGCCCTTCCAGGAGACCCAGCTAAGCTGGCAACTCCCTTGTGGACCCTGATCCCCTCCTACCCTGTGTCCTCCCAGCAACAATGGGGGACAATGGTAGGATGGGAGCTTACACTGGGCCAGATCACTGTATTCCAGAGTCCTCCATGTGAGTGACTCTGCCCGCGTTCGGTGGGCATACAGGCTGAGATCTGTTAGGGAGTGAAGTGGCAGAGCTGAGACTCAGGCTGTGACTCTTGTCCATATAGAGTGGCACTCCCTACTCACTGGACGCCCAGCCTGGGCTGCTCCAGCCGCTTATCTCTGGTCCAGAGCAATGGCCTGGCCTCCCTCCCCTCCCTTCCCCCTCCCCCTCCCCACCACCACAGGCCTGGATTCCCTTCCGAGCCGCCAATCTGCAGCCACACAATGCCTTGTTTGTTTGCTTTCTCTGCTGCTCCCTCTGGATCTGATGTCTTTCTCTGCTACCTGCCGGCCTGGCTTCCTCTCCAAGCTGCCTTCCCAGCCAGTTGAAGGGAAGGAGGGAGCAGCCATTCCAGCAAGTCTGACTCACAGCCGTTCCATCGTTCCTCAAATCTACCTCCCCAGTGCAAGGAATGCCTAGCTAATGCGGCCTGACCACAATGGCTTTGCAGCCCCCTCACTGTTCTCAAACTGTAAGGTGCCAGCTGAGTGGAGCAGGAGTGATGTCTCAGCCAGGGGTTGGGGGAGGGGGAGGGGAGCCAGAGAGGTCCAGCCAACCTCCCCTCTTCTTTTGTGAGCAAGGCTTGTTTTGTTTGTCAGGAAGGCTGCCCCTGACTTCCCAGCAGTCCACTGGCTGCCAGGAGATAAGGAAATGAATGGGACCAGGAGGGCTGAACTGGAGGAGGCAGAGGGACTCCCGGGTTTCATGGCCCTCAACTACCTCTCATTCTTTATTGGGTTCCTAGGTAGCCCAGGCTCTGGGATGAGGATTTATAGGTTGCATTGGGAGCCTCACTTGGTGGGTGCCCTCTCCTCTCAGTGCCCACCCTGGGCAGATCTCTCTGCAGTGTCTTGGGAAGCCCTATCAGCCTGAGGTGAAACAGGGCTTTCACAGGCAAAGAAAAATAAACACCCGCATTCCACACCATCTTCTCTACCTGCAGAGGGGGGCTGCCCTCTCTCCCTGTTCAAATAAAGAAACCCAACACTGATACTGCACAGAGATACCACAATCTCACCAACTCCCTCTACCCAGGGCACCTTTACTGTGCCCTACCACCACCATACCATACTGAGTGGCCAGGGGCAGGTCCTAACCTCCCTCCCTGGGCCTCCTTCTTCCCCTTCCTGTTCTCCACGCAGAGTTTAACCCCTACAGCCACTCTAGGATAAAGGCATGATTATGCCCACTTGACAGTGACAGGAGGCTCCAGGAGAGAAAGCCACAGGACTAAAACTGCCTCAGTCAGAATTCAAGCTTACTTGTGATTCTAAGCCCCAGAAACTTAAGAGTCAGTGATTATCTGCCAAATGGATGAGTGACCACCATGAGGAGGTGAGTGAGCAGCAGGCAGGACTTGACTTTGGAGCCCAGCAGACGTGGTCTCCAATCTCAGTTCTGCCACTTGGTTGCCGTGTGACCTCAAGCAGGTTACTTAACCTCTCTGAGCTTTAGTTTCCTTGACAATCTGTACAGGACAGTTAATAAGGCTTAGAGAAGACCACCCAATGCCCAGCACAATAGCAGGCACTCATTAAATGATGGCTTTTCTCCATGATCCCTTTCAGCCTCCAAAGAGACATTCACTTATTAGAAGAACCAGGGCTCTCCCACCTCTGCTTATATCCATCTGGCCCTGCTGCCTACCAGGCATCGCCCCCAGTCACCATCTCTGGCCCTCTGGAACACTCAGGCTGAGACCAAGGGCTGCCAAACTGAGTTCCCCAGGCTTCTGTTCTGCCTGAGGGACCAGAGCCTGTATGTTTAATTAGCCAGGGCGGGGCCCCAGGGGACAATGTCACCCCAAGGGAACAAAGCCAGCTCCATCCACATCCTGCTGGACTCAAGAGCCACTCAATTAAGTCTGATTTGGCAAAACGTCTGTTTTTTGTGCTATTTCGGGCCACAGTGGGGATTTTCTGTGTGTCTCGAAGGTATCCTAAACTGGATTCCTTCCCACCTCCCCCACCCCTGTGTTTGAAATGAAAATATTGTTCTTCCTCCTCTCTTTTTCTCCTGATTCTCCTCCCCACCTATCAGAGGGATGCAAATAAGAGAAGGGGCAGAGGTTGGGCCCCTAGCACTCTCTCCCACCTACCAGGCCTCTGCAGGTCTCCTAGGCTCAGCCCCCCAGAACACAGCATGCTGGGAGTTGTAGTTCCCTCAAACCAAGCAAAGGGGAGAGGTCCTCCAGCCTTTAACTTCTCCACACCTCTGGAAGGCCCTGAGGGTCATTTTCTATTCTCTCCTCAGACACATCAAGGGTCTGTCCTTCCCACCACACACCTTTTGAATTTCTGCCCCTGAGCCTTTGCTTGAGCTGTGCCCTGTGCCTGGAAAGGCCTCCTGCAAGGCCCCCCCTCTATGGAGTAGAAACCCTCTTCCCTATCTTTTTAGCTTGCAACACTATTACAAATCCACATCTATGCACTTATTTCCTTAATGTTTGCTCAGCTACCAGACTGTAAGCTTCAAAACAGCTGAGGAAGGGTCCATTTGATCACTAATGTTTCTCCAGGGCAAGGTTTCTCAACCCCCTCAGAACTATTGACATTTGGGGCCAGAGAATTTGTTGTGCATTGTAGGTTGTTTAGCAACCTACCTAGTTGAGACAACCAAAATGTCTCCAGACATGGTCCAAATGTCCCCTGATGATTTTGTCCTTCAGGGGACATTTGGACCATGAGACCCACTGCTCTAAGGCCTGGCACAGTGCCCCTCCTGCCAATGAATGAATGCATGATTCTCCCCTTCCCCCAATGATTTTTATTTTACCTCTTTACCTCTTATAATCATGTATACATTTTTATTTTCTAAGACCAGAAGCTTCCAGAATACAGGGCCATGTGATCTCAGCTATACATCAGTGCTGATTGCCCATAACTATTTGCTGAAGGAATAACTATCGAAGCATCAGAGGGCACAGAACTAAAACCCAGTGTGGTTCCCTCTTCCTTACCCAGCCCTGGATTACAGTGTGATTTTGCTACAGTAGCTAAACTTCTCTGGGCCTCAGTGTCTTTTCAGTCATTGTAATAATTCTCTGTCCTATCCGGTTAGTGAAGGTTTATGGGTTAGTGAAGGTTTACGACTTCACATATCTAAGACGCTATTGCCACCAAGAAGAAATCTTTAAGGTGATTTTTAATTTACATCTATATTTTCTGAGAATTATTACCAATAGGCAACATTTATTAAGTACTTTGCTATGTGCCAAGTACAGCTAAGTACATTAGAGGCACCATCTCTTTTAATCCTCTTAAAAACAAAACTATAAAGTAAGTACTATTATTTTTACTGTTTGATAAATGAGGAAATAGAGGCTCAGGGGGCTGGAGAGACCTACCTAAGGACACCAAGATATGGTCTGGTGACCTCTGGCAATTGAGGACATCAATCAGAAAACACTTTCAGCTTCAACACCTGATACTGAAATTCTTTCTTAAAGTCTGAAGCCTGCCTGGTGTCAGGAAGAGTTAGACCTTTCTAGGTGAATAAGGCCCTTGCAGGGCCTCCCCACCATCAAGCCTCACCCTTACCCACTGAGCTCCTGCTACAGAGAACATGTTCCAGGTCCCTATGGAAAAACTAGACAAGGCCAGGAGGCAGCCAGGAGTGCTGATTCAAGAAGTTGGCCTGCTTAGGCGGGCGCTTGGCTTGGAGTAACACTACTCCCTTCCTGGGTGTCATCCCTCTCAGGAAAGCCCTGGCTGGGGCTGACCTTCCTCAGCATCAAGCTGGTCTGTTAGATTTTTCAGGGCAGGAATAAAAACAATGAGGAGGAGAAGGAACCATTCTCTAGTACTTTCCATATACCAGTCACTGTTTTAAATATTTTATCTGCATTAATTCATTAATTCTCCTAACAACCCTATGAGATAAGTGCTATTGTTTCCCCTATTTTACAGATAAAGAAACTGAGTAAAGGAAATAAATGATTTCCCCAAGTTAGTAAGTGGCAGAGCCCAGATCTGAACCTAGGCAGATGAACTACAAAATGCATGTGCTTATTCACTATGCTGTATTAGAAATGCATCACATTGTTGGCTTTGTTCCAGACCCTGGTATGCAATGTGATTTATGAATGAATGAGTGAACAAATGAATGAGTTTGTGGTTGTATAACCACATTCATTGCTGCCGAAGACACAAGCTGCTGGATGCTTTCTCCAGGTCCACCCACACCACTGGGGCAAAGTTTCTGTTGGAAACAGAAACTGGCCAGAAAACTATAACTCTTACCTGCCCCACTGTGTAACAAAGACCCACTGAATCCATCTGCCTCAACCTGACTGGAAAAGAAAAATTGTTTTATCTAGTGTTACTTCATGGAAAGTTTAGATGGAACCTGGCATGAAGAGGAAAGGAAGAATAGCGATCTCCTCTTGCAAAGTCCTTTAGCAATAAGAGTAAAAGCCACATGCTGAGTGTAACCAAGAGGGGCCTGTAATCATGCCCATTTTAAAGTGAGGAAATGGAGATTCAGAGAGGACAGCAGGTACCTGAATTTGAACCCAGGCTGGCCTAAGCCCAAAGCCTGTTTATGACTCCGAGCTCAGGGCCTCTGTGTTTTCCATGCCAACTGCATCATCACATTTAATGCTTAACAGCACTTAATGTTCTCATTTTGACAGGAGAGGAAACTGATGCTCAGAGAGGGAAGTGACTTGCCTGAGCAGCAGTTGGAACTAAACTTCTTCCTAATTCCAATTCCAGCGCTTCTCCCACCATACTGCCCTGTGGACTGGCACAGTCTCTAGGGAGGGAACTCCACTCGAGTCCACATGTCCTTCTTCAAGACGCCCAGCCTGGGGCCTGTCCACACTCTGAGCAAGCCCTCTGCCCCTGTTCTGTTAACCTTCTCCACTGGGTCCCCTACATTCTGAGCCCAAGCAGTTGACCCTCCCCAATTTACAGGTGAGACAGGCCCAAGAGGAGAGGGAAGATGCCCCCAACTAGCGCAGGCTCTCCATCCCACAACTCCTAACAAGTGGCTCCCTAACACGCCCCCTCTCTCTTCCCATGCACCCCCACCCATAACACACATACACACTTGGCCCTGCCACATCTGTTCCTCACTCACAGGACTCATTCCTGCCTCTCCCCAGCATCCCGGTCACCTTCTCTCCTGAGCCTGATCACTGTGCACAAACTGGATTTCACTGTCCACCTGGCCCACAGACTGGGAGGGCCTAAAAGGCCAGACCACAAGCTTGCTCATCTCTGGGACCAGTGTGCACACTGCCTGAGGGAAGAAAACACTGAGGGAATGTCTACTGAATGAAAGGATGGTCAGATGAATGAATGAACGAATGAATGTTCAGTGTTGCAGGAACCCTAGTACTCCTGGATACTTCTTTCCCAAGTCAGCATAGTATTCAGCAACAAGAATATTCCTCTCAGTCTTGGGGGGAGAGGGGGAAATTTTTTTAATTAATTAAATAAAAAATTAAAAATAAATAAAATAATAAAAAATAAAAATAAAATGTTAGAAATAAATAAAAACCAAAAAATAAAAAAATAAAATTAAAAAAAGAACATTCCCCTCACTCTCATGTCTCCTTCTTCCCCCACACCATCTCTCTCTCCCTTTCCCCTTTCCCTGGCTACCTCCTTTTCCCATCTATCTCATCTTTCTCCCTCCCCACCAACAACGTGTGTGTGTGTGTGTGTGTGTGTGTGTGTGTTCACCATCACACACACATATTCACACAGGTTCAAAAACCAATAGAGCAAAATCTCTCCTTTGCCAGCCAAGCCCTAGTATGTGCTACTAGCCCCTGGCCCACTCTCCCTACCCCCTCCCTGGTATCACATTCCAGTCTCAGATCCCCGGTGCCCCCCCACCCCCACCCCAGGCACAGGGCACAGCTCTGGCTCAACCATCTCCTCAATACCAGAGGAAACAGGATAAGCCAGTTTCTCCTCAGCCCCCCTCAGGGGCAGCCTGGGTGGGGGCTGGGCCCCTTTCTGGCTTCCCTTGTCTCCGCCAAAGTCAGACAGAACAGAGTCCCTTGACCAGCAGATCCTGCATGTTGCTGCTAAGGATCTCAGGGGCCCACAGACGCAATGTCAGGCTCTCATCTGTGTACTTCACCTGGTCTTTGCTACCAGGAAGCATTTCTGAGCATCTCTGTGTTCCAGGCCTTGCCCTTGGCAATGGGGCTGGGGGTGGGTGGTGCGTGCTTTCAGGCCTAGATGCTCCAGCCTCTTTGGGGAGGACAGACACTGACAGAATTACCGATAATAATGCTATGCCATGAGTTTAGACAAAGGGAGATGACTCATTCTGCCTCAGAGGTCAGAGAAGGGGGAGACAAGATGTCTGTTTTGGTCTTGGGAGGCAGGGAAGAATGTGAAGGGCATCCTAGGTGGAAGGAAAAGGCCAGGTAAATTCACAGGGGCAGGGATGTACATGGCTGACCCTGGGAAGGAGGGCTGTACTGTGGCAGAGAAGGGGGTTGGATGGGGACAGAACAGGCACAGGACGCCAGAAAGGGCCCCTGCAGCATGGGAAGGATTACGGACTGCACCTTTATCCAGAAGGCAGCATGAGCCCCTGTAGTATCAAGAGCAGCTGAGAAAGATCGGTCTGGTAGTGTGGCCCACACTGAGTGGGGACAGGATGGAGGCAGGGAGGCCAGCAAAGTGGCCCTGGCAATAGCCATTTCTATCTCTCTTGGCTATGGTAAACAGGCCATGTCCATTTCAGCCTCCAAAGACATGCTGATGTGTTCCCACTGCCAGGAACACCCCTCGTTCTTACATACCTGTGCTTGAAGCAACAGCTCCAAGCCCCCTGTTCCATAAAGCCTCCACCTCCACAAAGCCCCACCTCTGGCCAAGACTAGGTACACCTGCCCTTGAATGCTAGAGCTCTGGTCTTCTGTCCCACCTATCTTGGAAGTGAATCATACAACATCTCCCTCTGCTATCTGGCAAGTCTTACCAAAGATGCTGCCCTACAGTCCTTCCCTCGTCATCCCCATTAACATCTGAACAGTGATTTCACGGGGGTCCTGCTTCCTGCGGGAGCCCTACCATGAGCTCCCATGACAATGCTGATCCCCTCAGGTATTATCTGGGTCTCAATTACCTACTCGGCTATGACCTCTTGGAGGCAGCTGCAGTAAGCACAGGACTTCAAAAACAGTGAGTCCCTGGAAAATACTTGTTCCCTTGGGGCCAGTAAGCCCAGGGGCCTCTCCTACAGACACTGCCCAGTATACACTGCTGTGCACATGCCTCCACCTCCTCCCTCCCTGCAAAGCCACACATTGGAAATTGGGGAAAAGAAACATCCATGCCACAGGCACAAGCAGCTATTGAAAGCAGCGAAGTGCACACATGGGCTGCCATGGAAATAGAACAGTAATAATAATGATGGTGGTGGCAACAGGCATTTATAAAGACAAGTACTGTTCCATATGTTTATATGGATTGACTCATTAAATCTTTACCACAGTCCTGTGAGGCCAAGATAGTTACTTTCCCCATTGTTAGGATAGGGACACTGAGGCACAGAGAGGTAAGTAACTCATTCAGTGCATGGTGAAGCCAGGAGTCAACCCAAAGCCTTGCCCTGAAGCACCTCACCCTATGACCTGGCAGGGACAAATGGAAATTTAAAAAAAAAAAAAATGGAAGAGTAAGAGCCCAACATATGTTTTCATTTGGGGAAAAAGAAAACTAGGTATGTATGTTAGATGCATATATAAATGAATAGCAAAATGTCTGGAAGGATATGCTCAAACTGTTAACTGGGATTACATGTGAGGAGGGTGGGAAGTGTGGAGAGAATTTTTACTCTATATACTTCTGGTTTTTTTTTTTTTGCATTTTTCATAATGAGAAAGAAAAATCCATGTGTTACTTAAGTAATTAAAAAAAGAAAATTTGTTAGGGCCTTTTAATGTTTGTTGAATGAATAGAAGCCAGATCCATTTTCTAGACCTTTTTTCAAAGTCTGGATAAGACCCATTAGTGGATTGTGAAATCAATTTCAAGAATTGTAACCAGTAATTTTTTTAAAAAATCAAATAAACTAGAACAGAAAGTTTCAGATCAACTGAGGAAGTAGAAGAATTATTTCACTAAATCTTTATTTCAGTCACATACAGTGGAGTGAATGGAACTGTGACCTAAAATGTATTTCTTACTACAGGTCATCAGCTAGAGTTTGAAAGCCATTGATGGAGACTTGGAAGTCTAAAGAGGAATAAGACAAGGGCCCTGCTTGCAAGGACCTCTTGGTCCAGTGAGAAAGAAAGAAGGTTTTGGAGAGAGTGAGTTCCGTCTGTTTAGGAAGCCAGTGGGGCACCTGGCTGTTGGGAAAGGTCCTATTTAGCCCACTCCACAGTGGGTGTCTGGGGCCTGAATCACCATATACTTTCCCCTCCAAGGCTTTTGCCTATGAAAGCTTTTGCCAAAATTTTGGGGTTTAACCTCCCCCAGACCAGAATGTCTATGTCCACTCCCCTGGGTCACCCAAAAGGCCACTTCTCCTTGCTAAGGATTTCCTCCTGGATGCTCTTGGGACCAATACATTGTCAAGTAGGAGGGGTGGGAAACTAGAAGATTCCTTTCCAGATTCCAAATGCAGACTGCCACGTCCCAGGGAAGCCTCTGGAAAGGCAGCTGTGTGGTTAGTTGGGAGGCCTCCACTCAGTCTGCAGAGAGAGCTGCCCCCACCTAGGGTGAGCCTCACCCTAGGGAGAGCTAGGTCTGAATGCAAGATGGTGTGGGGGGAGAGAAGCAGAGCCCCCGGCCAGGGGCTCCCATGGCACTGGCGTCTCCACATCAGAACTCGCCTGACCCATCCTCCTCCCCTCCCAGGGCGGCAGACAACTAAAAAAAAGATAAAATAAAAAGTAGTTTCCCTGCTCTGACGTCAGCGCAAGGTCTTAACAGCCCAGCAGCGGCATGAAACTGGATTGCAACCAGATGTAATGCTCTTGAATCCTCAACACACCGCTACGTTGGAAGAAAAATAAAGCGTGCAGCGGTGGGGTGGGCACTTTGGGTGGGAGGGAGGCATGAGGACCCGCGTGGGTCCTTGAATCGGAGCCTGCCGAAACCATGGGAAAGGCGCTACGGGAGTGAGTGCTGTGCTGCGACGTGGGAAGCTCTGGGCCCGGGTCCGCCATTCAAGCACGCTGCCTCCCCTCCCCCAGCCCCCCAATAGCGCATTGTTACACTCGGTTTATCCATTCAACGCTCCCCACACCCAGGGGTCCTAAAAAGAGGGCACGGCTCCGGTCCCTGGCGTGGATTTGAGGAGTACCAAAAGCCCCAAGAAGTAAACCGTTTACTGAGAAAACGGGCGCCCCAGGAAGCTGGGGCCGCAGCGGCCTCAGGCCTAGATGATGTTTCGCTTCCCCTCCGCCCCTTCTCGGCCGCCCCCGCCGCGACCAAGGCTCCAAATGTCACCCCCGTGTCCTGCCACTCCCTCGCCCCCGCTGCACTCAGCGACGCCGCCTGGCGCCGGGTCCTCACGTCCGTCTCTCCAGGGTTCCCTGCCTCCAATCCACGAGGGCCATGGCCTGGCCAGCGCGATACTGTCTGGGAAAACAGGGCTCGCATGTCCCGCGTCCCCGACCGTAATAGCACCCTCCGAAGGGCCTGCGCGCCCGGCGTCTGGCCGCATCCGAGCTCCCCGGGCCTCTGGGGCCTTTTCCTGCGGGGTCGCGGGGCCTGCACACAGGCCCGAGCGCCGCTGCCCGCGACGGGGTAACGCGCTGAACTCTTGCGCCCCATCTCCCCAAGCAAGTCCTCCTCTCCCCTCGCGGCCGTTCCTTAAACGCCGTGGCCCACACCAGGCCCCAAGTCTCACAAGAAAACGTTGGCTCCCCGCCCCCCACCTCCCTACCCAACACACTCACAAAGCTCCGCTCCCAACGCCAGGCGAATGCCCCCCCCGTCCCCACCCCCCGCTCGGCAAACACTCCGCGCACCCCAGCGCGCGCAGAGACCCTGGCCACACTGGACCCGCGCTTCTGGCGCCCCCACGCCACGAACCGACCCCGGCCCGCAGCACAAATCTTTCTGAAGACCCTCATCTGCAGCGCAGGGCGCCCCCACCCTGCGGCTCCCCAGACGGCCATCCGGTGACCTCGCGCACCCCCCACGCCACACAAAGCAATGACCCCGCGGACCCCTACATGCGGGTCCAACGCGCGCTCGCCCCCGAATCCTCCTCCATTCCTCACCCTGCCTCGGATCCCGATGCCTTGCGCCCCACCCCGCACCCCGTGCTCACCTCGGCGCCCGCACTCACTCGGGGACCCTGGGTCTGGTGCTGAGACTTCGCGGCCCGGAGGGCCAGTAGGCCATTGGGGGTCAGGGCGCGGCGGCCGGGCCAGCCCGCGGCCAGGCAGAAAGGAGGGTGGGCCGCGGCGCCCCCTCCCCGCGCCGGCGCTCGGGCCGCGGGCAGGGCGGCCTGCTCGGCTCGCCTCTGGCCCTCGCTGCCGCCTCGCTCTCCAACTCGCCTCACCCTGCCCAGCCGCGGGCGGGGGCGGCGCCCGGGGGCGCGGGGAGTCGGCGGCGCTGGATCAGGGCCCTGGCTGCGCACCCAGCCGGGTCTGTCTGGTGTCCGCGGGTGCCGCGGGTAAAGGCGATCCCCTCCGCACAGGAAGAGCGAGCGGGCGGGCGATGCGGGGGGAGAAGGAGAACGAGAGCGGGAGGGAAAAAGTTCCCGGGCGGCCTGGCGGCGCTCGCTCGCGCCCCAGGCGCCAGGTGGGCCTTGCGCGCCCCGACAGCACCCCCTGGCGGTCTGCGCTCCTCCCTGCGGCCTGGCGGCGCTTGCTCACAGTCTGCTCCGGCGCCTTGGATAAGAGAGACTTGGCTGTGAGGTCCGGATAGAGACCTCAAGGACTTTCACGCTCCGCCTCGGGCTTGGGAACGCCTCGGGACAAGGGCCGAAGTGACAGCTGGAGTCTCGGGCAGAGGATTTGAACCGGTATCCTGCTATCAGGTGCTTCCAGTCTCTGGCCTGGTCTCTAGGGCAGACTCCCACCCTCACCCCACCATTAGCCTTTACCGTGACTTTCTCTTGGTAAAGAAAACATTTTTGACTTCTAAACTCAATAGACCGGACATAATTTTTTTCACTTACTCGGCACAGAGATATGTGGCCCCTGCTGTCATGGAGCTGGTGTCCTGGTGGCAAGAGACAGACAGCAAAGGAATGCTTACATATGGAAAGATAATTGCAGGGAGTGATAAGTGCTGGGAAGAAGATACTGAAGAGATAAGATCAGGGCTACTTAGCTGGGAGTGTGAGCAGGCGGCCTATCAGAGCAGAGAACTGAATAGCAAGAAGGAATCTGCCATGGATAGAGCACGGGAAGAGCATCCCTGGTAGAGGGAAGAGCAAGTGCAAAGGCCGTCAAACAGGAGAGAGCTTGGGGCATAATGAGCATGGGGATGAGCATTGGGCACGATGAAGGCAAGGCCAATAATGGAGGACCGGGGTCCTCAGGGCTACAGAGGATCTGGGGAGGAATTTGAATGCAATTCTAGTGCTATGAGAAGGAAGCCATTGGCAGATTTTAAGCAGAGGAATGTTGAATGAATGAGTGAATGAACCTATTAACTTACACACTCCCTGACGACTGCCACTCCAAGGCTTCAATTTACCATCAGCTCAGGCAGAAAGCCACCTGCTTAGGAAGGCTCCCACACCCACCTAGCCATGGTCCTACGGTGGGGGAGGGATGGTCAAGGCATCAGAGCTCACAGGTAACTTGTGGACTAGTGAGTTCCTCTACCAAACTTCAGTTTTCTCATCTGTAAAATAAGGCACTGGGGTTGATAGGTACAGTGCCCTTATATCCTTGTAGGTACCTGATGACTCTACCCCTTTCTATAATTGTCTCATTTGATCCTGTAGCCCCTCCGTAGGCAGGCTTGTTACATTTTGCTCATGAGGAAATTGAGGGGCAAGTGGTGAAGTCACCTATCTGGTTCTCATGCTAAGGTGACAGAGCTAAGACTTGCACCCAGAGAGCCCTTCTCACCACGTTCAGCCACCCATCTCCCAGGGCGAATATGAGCTATTCAGCTGGATCAAGATGTGAACTGCAGACTTGGTTTCTGAATCTGGCTCCTCTGTGCCCAGCTAGGTGGCTTTGGATAAACCAGGTAACTTGTTGAGTCTCAGTTTCCCCATTTGTAAAATAGGAAAGTAGTAGTTCCTACTTTCTGGGGTTGAGAAGATTAAATGAGGTAGGTAGGATGTGTGAAGATTTAGCCCAGAGATTGGCATTCAGTGAATGCTGTTAGCATTTTAGGTCAGACGCTAGATGTGTGGAAATGGTCCTTTTCATCCATTTGGGGGCTTCCTAGCACCTAGCAAGGTTCAATCTCCCGCCGTCCCTGTGTGAGCCAGCTCCTGGGGAGAACCTAAGGGAAAGCCCAGCACCAGGAATGTCAATGGGCAGCAAGAAGAGGAGCTGGCCCTAGGGGAAGGAGACCACGTTGGGTCCAAATTCTAGTGACTGCCATTTCTGAGCACCTATTATGTGCCAGATGCCTTCCATGTATATTAGTTTCCTGGGGCTGCTGTAACAATTGACTAATGAATCTAGTGGCTTAAAACAACACAAATTTATTCTCTACAGTCTGGAGATCAGAGTTCAAAATCAGTTTCATTGGGCTAAAATTAAGGTGTTGGTAGGTCTGGCTCTTAGAGGCTCTAGGGGAGAATCTATTCCTTGCCTTTACTTGTTTCTGGATGCCACCTGCATTTTGTGGCTCGTGATCCCTTGTAACCTCCAGAAGGTGGAAAAGGCAAGGAAATAATTTCTTCTGTTGTCACATCTTCTACTTTCTCCTTTGACCATCTTGCCTCCTCTCATAAGGCCCCTTGTGACTACATTAGGGCTACCTGGATAATCCAGGATAATCTCCCCATCTCAAGATCCTTACCTTAATCACATCTACAAAGTCTCTTTTGCCTACTAAGGTCACATTCACAGGTCCTGGGGATGGGGACAAGGGGTCTTTGGGGTCATTACTCAGTTGACACAAAAGTGCTCCTGGGCAGCAGAACTGACTCCTACCCAGGAGGTCTGGCTCCACATCTCAGTGCCAGGGTGCCTCCTGCTCAGGAGGTTTGCCAACTGGCTGACTTCATGGGGCAAAGCATTCCAGGCAAGAGGAAGAGGGTGGACCAGTCTGAGAACAGGGAGGCAGAGGCAGTGTGGGAGGGGAGTCCCTACAGCTCTGTGGGGGGAGGGAAGGCACAAGTTACCTGGACCCTGATGAGGCATCTCTGTCCACAACCTGTCACACTCGAGGGGGTGACCAGGTAGACTCCAAATTGGGCCGACACACCTGTCCCTCCCACCTCCTTCCATCCCCACACCTCCTAATGGTCAGCAGGGCCTGGACTATGGTCCCTGAATGTGCCAGGCAGTGGGCCAAACTGTTTCCATCTCTCATTTAGTCTTTACAACCATAATCCCTCATCACACATTTTATGGATGTATAGAATGAGGCTTATCAACAATGCTGGTATTTCTTGAGTCTTGACCACAGCCAAGCCCTATGCTCTATACTTCACAGGTTCACGTTCACATAGTGCTCCCAGTGCCCCTGTAAAGGACGTACTATTATCCCTCTGATTGTCAATGAGAAACTGAGCTTAATATACAGTGAACAGTCACAGAATACTGAGGACAGTGCTTGGTACAGCCCTGTCCTGGGCTGTGGGATAGGGGCAAAGAGAGTATGGGTGGATGAGTGAGGGGATGGTGGGCAGTAAGAGGATGGGGGAGGAGGAGTGAGGAGGGAGGGAGAAGTAGAGATGGAAGATGAGGGAGGGGGAGAAAGTCAGGAAGGTCCCGGAGGGTCGTCATAGTAACGGAAGCCTGCCCTGCTCTGAGGCTGAGCTGCCCCTGGGGAAGGAGATAAAACATTTTCTATTGATCTCTGTTGGGAAAGTCATTGGTGATAAGTTTTTCCAGCCAAGACAAGGCTGGAGGGGCTTGTACACTCCTGTGCTTACAGTACCCAGGGTGCCCATCGGGGCTGGAGTCAGATTGGGAGTTGATCACCTCAGCCATGGTGGGGCTAGGCAGGGAGCTACATTCACCAACTTTGGCCTCCTGCCTCAGTCTCCCCTATTGCTCAATGAGGCAATTGTACCTGAGCTGCCTCCCTCACCTCTGGTGCTGTGATGAGTCAGGATGAGGAGGTAGGAGGAGACAGGGGCTAGGATCTGGATGACATGTTGGAGACTGTGACATTGTTCTCTTCACCTAGAGGTTTGGCTTGCAGGAGGTTTGTCCTTCCTCTTCCAGAGAATTGGCAAGATTAGCCAGGGGCCCACCTGGGGCCTTGGCCTCCACTGGTAGCCTCAGGTGGGGACGAATACTCCCAGCACTGGCAGGACTAAGCCCACTGTCCATAGCCTCACTGAAGCAAGAGAAGCTTCAGCTCAGGGCTCCTCTGTGTGCATGACTGTGTGCCTGTGTGCACCTGTGCGTGTGGGCCACTGAGCCCCCCAGTCCCATGTGTATAGGTGTGCATGGGACACCTGTCCTGATAGTCTCCATGAGTGTCCACCTGTGTCCACATTTATGTGCTTCTTCCACTCCACGGGTATTAGAGCCTGCAGTGCACCAGATACTGGTCTGAACAGGGGTGCAAAGGTGACCAAAGCAGGCACAAATCCTTGTTCCCAGGCAGTCTACATCTGGATAGAGAGAGACAAACAAAACAGATAAATAAATATACAGACAATGGAAGATGATGTGGGTGGGGAAGTGCAGAAGGGGGCAGGAGAGTGGAGATGTGGCTTCTTAGTGAGGAAGTCGTGGAAAGCTAGAGAAAATGTTCTTGGTCTAGGGGACAGCCAGTGCAAAGGCCCTGAGACAGGAGTGTGCCAGGCTGGTGAAGAGGCCTGCATTGGGCATAAAGGGTCAGAAAAAGCTTGGGTGGCCATAGCCAGACCTGTGACTTTGACTCAGAGTGAGGAAGAGCATGGGGTGGAGCATCATCTCCCCTGCCTGCTGCGCAGAGAACAAACATGGGTCAGGGCAGAAGCAGGAAGGCCAGCGAGGTGGCCGCTACATGAGTCCAGACAGAATATGAAAAGTTTCCAATCCCAAATATATTTTGAAGGTAAAATTGACAGGACTTGCTGACGTGGGGTGAGAAGGAGAGGAGCCCAGAGCACTCCAGAGTTTTTGGCCCGAACAACTGGCAACGTGCTTGCCTGAGTCAAAGAGCCCATGGCTCTCTGTGGGTGACTGATGGTCATTACCAGGCCCAAGTGTAGAAGGGCAGAAATGTGTGGCTTGTGCATCTCTGTGTGTGTCCTCAGAATGCAAGGCCATTTGCTCTTCAGGCCTTCCTTGAGTGTTCCTGCTGTCCTAGATGCTAGGCATGAGGGTGCTCTCAACCGAGCAGATCCCTGCTTGACCCATCCCTGCTGCCCCACAAGGCCTGAGGGCTGGAAGCAAGCAAAGGGGAAAGAAAACAGAGGGAAAGAAGGGCTGTGACCTTCCTTTGGGAAATATTGATGGGTTAAATACGGGCGCTTTAGAACCAACACTTCTCTGGGGACCACCTGTTATTGGGGTTCATCCTTGAGCCTCTGAGAGGAGGAAACTGCCCAACAGCAGAGACACTGGCCTGCATCCCCCAAGTCAGAAAGAATCTCACTGGTCTCTTCAGCTCTCAGCTTCTTCACTTCCCCGAAGTCTGAGACCAGCCCAAACCCTGGCTTCAGGAGCCTGATGAGACACCAAGAAGGTGAATACTTGAGTTAGTCAGAGATGCCCACTCCTACCACCTGTTGCTGGTGTGATCTGGGGCAAGTCAGTTCACCTCTCTGAATTAACACTTCCTCCCTCTGTAACTTGGAGCTGATAGCACCTGTTCTGTGGGGTTGTTCAGCTGTTACCTCTGCGAGCCTCAATCTGTGAAGTGGGGCTGTGGGAAGATGAAATGAGATGGTGTCTGCGCAGGGCCCTACTCAGCACCTGGGCCATAGTGTGCCTTTCCCTACTTTCATTCCTTTCTCCTCCCATGGAAGCCAGACTCATCTCCCCATGTTCTCCACTTTACTTCTCTGAGAACCCGCCCCTGCCCCTTATTCTGGAGAGTGCTCGTCCATGACCACAGGCCCACGAGGCACGTAATGTCCATACCAGGTCTGTTGCTATACATGGCCCCACTCCATCACCCAGCTGGTCAGAGCCAGAGTTGGCTTTAGGAGCTGGCTACAGAGTGATGGGAGCTGCAGCTCAGATCTCACATGACCTACTGTGACAGACTGAAAATGGTCCCCAGAAGATATCCATGTCCTAACTCCTGGAACTTGTGAATGTCCCTTATATGGCAAAAAGGGGTCTTTGCAGGCATAATTGAGTTAAGGATCTTGAGATGGAGTGATAGTCCTGGATTATCCAGGTGTGCCCTACATGCCATCACAAGTGTGATCTGTCATACACAGAGGGGGCCATGTGACCACAGAGGCGGCGACTGTAATGATGCAGCCATCAGCCAAGGAAGGCCACAGCCACCAGGAGCTGGAAGAGCCGGGGACAAACTCTCCCCCGAGCCTTCACCGAGAGCACTGCCCTGCTGACACTTTGATTTCAGTCCAGTGATTCTCATTTGGAACTTCTGGCTGCAAGAGAATAAATGTCTATTGTTTCAAGGCACCAAATTTGTGGCAATTTGGTACAGCAGCCACAAGAAACAAATACATTTACATTTTAGGATCTTTTAGCTAATTCTCTGGGCCTCCTCCCTGCCTACTGCTCACCCAGAGCTGGTTGTAAGTGGGTAGGGTGAGGGGGTGGTCATTTACTCCTGTAGGCCAGCAGGGGCCCAGGGGATGGTGAACAATGAGGCAGGTAGAGGGGAGGGAGGCCGCTGGGGTCCAGGAGCCTGAACATGTTAGTATTCTGTGAGCTGCTGGAGCCTCTTCACAGGCCGGGACTCCCCAGGGAAGCCAGGAGTAGTGGCTGAGCTGGACAGCTCCTTTGTGGTCAAAGAGGAGCTGAGATCTTCCCCAAAGAAGGCCACAGGTTCCCTTGAGGCCTCAGACCAGAAGGCACAGAAAGTTACCTGCAGAAGCTAGCTGGGAGCTTGGAGGAGAAAGCCTATGGTGCAGGAGGCAGCTGCCTGGGTGTCTACACACACCTGTGTATGTGTATATGGTGTGGGGGGGGCGGTGCATGTACATGTGGCAGGTTGTGGGATTACTGATGTGCAGCACTCCCACACTGCTAGAGAGCAGATATGTGTGCACCTGGCATGGACCCAGCTGAAAACCCAGGTGTGCCGGAAACAACTTGCTTTCTTATTTTCTTTAAATCTCTAAATTCTAAGTTCCCATCTGGCTGGCTGGTAGGAAATTGGATCTCAGCCATTATTGGGGCTTCCTGTCTTCTTCAGAGTAATGCAAAGATCCTGGGGCCACTTCAAGTCTGGCCATCACCTCTTGAAGCACTTTGGGTAAGCACAGGTGACCACCTCTTCCCAGCTGGGGAAAAGACCAGAAAAACTCTCTTAAAAAGAAAAGGCAAGGGGTCAGTCTGTCTGGAATTGGAGTGTAGGTAGGGGTAGGTGAAAAATAGAACAAAACTAAAATTAATACTTAGTATTCGTCTAGAACTCTAGAGTTGCACTGCTCAACATAGATATCTTTATTGAAATATAATAGACCATTAGTTGCTTGTATTTACATTGTACAATTCAATGAGTTTTTTCCCCACTTATAGTTGGCATACAATAATATACCAGTTAAAGTTGTATAGCATAGTGACCAACATGAGTACTACACTTTTGAATGGAGGAAGCTGCCCATCTTATAGATGGGAATGCTAGGAGCAGACACAGAGAGTGATTTGCCCAAGGCAACTCAGAGCAGCTGAGACCTTCGAGTTCCACAAAGCAGAGGCTGTGTCTGGCTCAGTCACCATAGTAACCCCAGGGCTGCCTGGCAGAATGGGAACTGGCCAGTGGCAGCTGCTGAGTGATGCACCTGTGCTGTCCTCTGCATCCTTGGGGATAAGTGAATTTAGGAGAACAGTCTTGCCCTCCTTTGGAGGTGCAGCCTCCTGAACTAAGCTTGTCATGGGGCTGTGTGGCTCTCTAGCCCTGCCTTGGGCTTGGTACCTCATTTCTTTGTGACTCAGTCTCCCTATTTATGAAATAAAAATTTTAACAGTCTCATAGGGCTGTCGTGTGATTTCTACAAGTTACTCTGGAGCTGTGGGAACTACCCCTGGTCAGGTAAATCTATTCTGAGAATAAAGTGAACACAAAGGAAAGAGAAGCCCAGAGGAAGGTTCTTGATGATATCTGAGAGCTCGACCCAGCTATTTCTGAAGCTAGTTATTTCCAAATATGTTCACCAATAACATTGTCATTTGCAACTCAAAGAGTATTGTGAGACCATCTTATTCAAACCCTTGTCCCTCTATGCCCTGATGATCCTTCTCCATAGCAGCTGACAGTTTCTGCTTGAATGCCACTCATGATGGGGATCTTTCTACCTCCTAAGGGAGCTCCACAGGGCAGAAACAATGCTGGCACTAGTGAAAACTGATGATTGATTGCTCCTGTCTGGAAAGGGTGTGCTCAGAGAGACAAGATGAGGGGATGGACAGGCTGCTCCTGATGAAGCCCTCCTGGTTCAGATGCAGTGCAGGGCAGTGGAAAGAAGACTCTTCATGGTCCATCAGACCTGGATTCAAGTTTCAGCCCTGCTGGTGACTTGCTGTGTGACTATGAGTAATAGACTTACCCTCTCTGAGCCTCAGTTTCACCAACTGCAAAATGGGTTCCCTGACAGCACTTATCTGGTGAGGACATGGTAAGGATTAGGGGAGAAAATGTGTGTGAAGTGCTGGGTGCACACCCACGCCTGACAAGCAGGGGACAGTCAAGAGTGAAAGCCATGTCCTTTATGTGGATAATGACAGTGCATGTTCCACATGTCTTAAACTGCACCCATGAGGGGATGGAACTGGAGTTTGCGAGGAGGGTCAGGCTGCTCCAGCTCTGGGAAGCATTATCTGCAGCTGTGATACACATCCCAGCTCAAATCCTCCTGGCTGCTGTGCATAGCCTGAGATGTAGGAGTTGTTGGTTGTCATGGTAATGGAGGCTCATTGGAGTCCTGGGCCCACCAGTCACCTAGGCCTGTTGCTGTGGGTGCATTGGCATGTGGGTGTGGGATGCAGGGTGTATGTCGGTTGTGCATGGAATTCCTGAGTGTGCGAGGACATGTGCCTGTGTGCATAGGGAATTTCTGAGTGTGCAAGACTGTTGGCCTGTGTATGGGTATGTGAACAGAATTCCTGCATGTGTGCGGCTGGGTGTGTCTGTGTTGTGGATGACTATGTGTAAGCTGCATTTGATTTGTGCGGTCTGCATGTGTGTTGGGGATGTGTATAATGTGTCTATATGACGCTGAGGCTGGCCCTGAGGCAGGTGTGGAGGAGGGTGCTTCAGGGAGAAGGATACAGGTTCAAGTGTCCATTGCTCTGACCATGTGGCCTGGGGTGAGTCATTGTACCTTTCTGAGCTTCAGTTTCCTCATCTGTAAACACAGCAGTTTGCAACAGGCAATCTCACTCGCTATTTCATGTAGTCTTCCTATGAGACCTGTGGCAGCAAAGTTATCCATTCAGCACACATTTATTGAGGACCGACTGTGTGCCAAGCCCTGGGGATACAGTGCAATCCAAGTTCCTTCCTTGGGTATCCTCATTCTAGTGGGAGATAGATGATGCACAAGTAAGCAAATAAAAGCACAGTGACGCCAGGTATGCGCTGTGAAAAAGAGCAACAATATGAGGGCACCGAGTGATGGGGGTGAATACCGAAGATGGCGTGATCAGGAAGGTGACCTTTGAGCAGAGCCTGAAGCAAGGAGGGACAAAGTCATGGAACGAGCAGAGGGAATAGCAAGTGCAAAGGTCCTGAGGCAGGACCAAAATTTAGGTGTCCATGAGACAGTAGATGTGCTGGAGTAGTGTGGGCTCCATAGTGGGAAGGCTGTCAGGTAACAGGTGGTTATGGGAAGGAGAAAGAAGATGGGAGAAGAGAGACTAGGGCTGTCCACAGATTCTAGGCCAGGGTCTTGGATGCTAAGAAGGAGAAGGGCTTTTAGGCCGAGAAAGCCTGGACAGTTTTTCACATTGGAAAGGCCCAATAAGCCTGAGGACTGGTGTGAAAGATGAATGAGGGCCTGGAGAGGTGGGTGAGAAAGGATGCTGGTAGCAGCCAATGCCCCTCCTTTCTTATCCTGAGTGATTTTGCTCTGGTCCCGCCTGCATGCTAAGTTGGCAAAGCAAAACAAGAACTCTCACAAATGGATGATAAGAAGTTAAAACCCAATCAAAATGAGAAAAATGAATAGTCACCTCCCCAAAGATGCACAGAGGGTCAGTAAGCACAGGGAAAGATTCCCACTGTCAGTAGTCATCAGGGAGATGTAAGTCAAAACTACTCGAGATACTGCTGCACCCTGATAGGATGGCTACAGTGTAAAAAGTGGATAACGCCAAGTACTGGTAAGGATACAGAGAGACTCTCATACATTACTGTGAGAATGAAAACTGATACAATCACTTTGGAAAATAGTCTGGCAGTTAAATATATACTTACCGTATTATCCAGCCTTTCCACTCGTAGGTGTTTACCCAAGAGAAATGAAACATATGTCCACACATGTGCTCATGGCAGTTTTATTCATAATTGCCACAAGCTGAAAACAACCCAAATGTTCGTCAACGTGATGAATGGATAAACAAAACATGGTACATCCATGCAATGAAATATTATTCAGCAATAAAAACGAGTGAACTACTTGTATGTACAAAAACATCAGGGAATCGCAAATGCTTTCTGCTGAGGGAAAGAAGCCTGATTAAAAGGCTATATACTGTTTGTTTTCATTCATGTGACATTCTGGGAGTGTCAAAATTATAGAGACAGAAAACTGATCAGTGATTGCCAAGGGCTGGGAGATAATTTTTTAGAGCAGTTTGAGATTCAGAGCAAAATTGAGTGGAAAGAGCAGAGATTCCCCATACATCCTTCTCCCTAGCCTCCTCCAGCATCAACATATAGGGGAGGATATTGTTTACATTAATGTTTACATTTCATATTGTACATTCTATGGATTTGGACAATGTATGATATGTATCCATCATTATAGTGTCATATAGAGTATTTTCACTGCCTTACAAATCCTCTGTGCTCTGTCTATTCATCCCTCCTTTCCCTCAAAGCCCTGGCAACCACTGATCTTTTTACTGTCTCCATAGTTTTGCTTTCTTCCAGAATGCCATATAGGTGGAATTGCACAGTACGTAGCCTTTTCAGATTGGCTGCTTTTACTTAGTAATATGTATTTAAAATTCCTCCATGTCTTTTCATGGCTTGATAGCTCATTTCTTTTTCGTACTGAATAATATTCCATTGTTTGTATGTTGCAGTTTATTTATCCATTCATCTACTGAAGGACATCTTAATTGCTTCCATATTTTGGCAATTATGAATAAAGCTGCTGTACACATCCATGTGCAGGTTTTTGTGTAGATATAAATTTTCAACTTATTTGGGTAAACACCAAGGAGTGCGATTACTGGATTGTATGGCAAGATTACATTTAGTTTTGTAAGAAACTGCCTGTTTTAGTCAACTAGGGTTGCCATAACAAAATACCATAAACTGGGTGGCTTAAACAACAGAAATTTATTTTTTACAGTTCTGGAGGCACAACTTCGTACTGTGGCTTCAGATGGTGGGAGGAGGGGAGCTCTCTGTTGTCTCTTCTTATAAGAATGTGAATCCATTGGATCAGGGCCACACCCTTAAGACATTGTTTAACCTTAATCACCTCCATAAAGGCCCTATCTCCAAATAGAGTCATATTGGGGATTAAACTTCAACATATGAATTTTGGGGGAACACAAATATTTGATCCATAACGCTGCCAAACTGTTTTCCAGAGTGGCCATATCATTTTGCATTCCCACCATCAGTGAATGAGAGTTCCTGTTACTCCACAACCTCACTAGCATTTGGTATTGTCTCTGCCTTGAATTTTAGTTACTCTAATAGGTGTGTAGTGGGATCTCACTGCTATTTTAATTTACAATTCTTTAATGATATATGATGTTGAGTACCTTTTCATATGCTCATTTTCCATGGTGAGGATCTTTTGTCCATTTTTTAATCAGGTCATTTTCTTATCGTTGTGTTTTAAGAGTTCTTTTTGTTTTGTTTTGTTTTGTTTTTTGATAATAGTCCTTTATCAGATATATCTGTTGCAAATATTTTCTCCCAATCTGTGGCTTGTCTTCTCATTCTCTTGACAGTGTCTTTTGTAGGGCAAAAATTTTAAATTTTAATGAGGTCCAATTTATCTATTCTTTTTTTGATGGATTGTGCCTTTGGTGCTTTATCAAAAAAGTGATCAATCAATCTTTGGTCTTTTAAGACTTAAAAGCACTGAAATTTTGGAGTTGCTTGCTACCATAGCATAACCTCACCTGACCTGACTAATGCAGCAATTAATAACAGAAATGTTGCTTGGCCTGCAGAATCAGGCTCCAGAACAGACTGTCAAAAAAAACTGTTTGCTTTGCTATAGTCAGAACAGTGGGAATCAGGAACTCCCCCCTGGTAGCCAGATCCATTGCCACCATAGCAACCTCTCAGCACTCAACAAAGCTCTATTCTAGAGCTTGGGCAGAGACTTCAGCAAGGGCCTTCCCAGCTGGAGGAGCCCCTTCCTTATTTCCTTCTTCCTGGTCTGACCTGTCAGTGCATGGATGGCCAGATCCCATCTTGCATTCAAACCTAGCTGCAGGGGATCGGAAATATGGTTTTAGCTTTCCATCCTCACCATACAGGGAGGCATAGGAGAAGGAGGTGGGGGTAGGTGCTGAAGGCCACGTGACCACGGTTAATACAATGGGGGATGGAAAGGAGGAGGCTGCAGAAGAAGAAGAGGCAGAGAATGAGGCTGGGGAGACTGGCAGGAGGTAGAGAGGAGGCTCAGAGTGGCAGAGGGTCAAAAGGAAACAGGTACTGAGGGTCAGGGCAAATGTTGGCAATGGAGAGGGAGGAAATTTGGGGATGGGGTAAGAGAAAGAGGAGAGGTGGATTATAGTTTGATCCTGCTGTAGTGGGTTGAATAATGTTTCCTAAAGTTCATGTCCACTTGGCCCCTCAGTATGTGACCTTATTTGGACTTTGCAGATGTAATTAGTTAAGGATCTCGAGGTGAAATCATTCTATATTGAGGGTGAGCTCTAAATCCAATGCCTGGTATCTTTATAAGAAGAGAGGACACAGAGACACATGGAAGAAGGACATGTAAAGACAGGCAGAGATTGGAGGGATTGTCCCCAGGCCAAGGAATGCCAGGAGCCTCCAGAACCTAGAAGAGGCAAAGTGGGATCCTCCCCTAGAGTCTCAGTGGGCAGTGCAGCCCCTGCCAGCATCTTGATTTCAGACCTCTGGCCTCCAAAATTGTGAAATATTATATGTCTGTTGTTTTAAGCCACCCAGTTTATATTACTTTGTTGCAGAAGCGCAGGAAAATGAATATCCTGACCCAGCAACTGCTTTCTTGCCCAAGAGGCTGATGTAATGGGAGGTCATGCTAGAGCAGGGCAAGATGGCCTGGAAGGGAAAGAAGGATGTAGGGGGCACTCCAGGGGAGGTTGTGTGGCTCATCAGAGCCCAAGGGTGTCCTGTCTGCCCCTGGGGGTAGAGAGCCCTGACAGAGCCGGGGGTCTCAGAACCCTTGGGGGGAAAGGGACTGGGTTTGAGTGTGGGCCTGGGTCATCTTGCTGCTGGTGGCAGGAGGGCAGCTGGAAGGGGAGGCAGAGGCTGTTTTCCAGCCTTGGCCCCTCTCTGGGATTCTACCTCTTAACACCTGTTAGCTTTTCCTAACTTGCTTTGTGACTGTGAACAAGTCATGGCCCCCTCAGGCTACTGGGAGGACCCAGTGAGATAAGGCCAGATAGGATTTTAGAAGTCTTGAGGGTGTGGCAGAGCCCACTACCCACTATGGCCCACTAGCCGAGTTCAGTTTGCCACTTGTTTTTGTGAAAACAGTTTTATTGGCACCAGCCATGCCCACTGATTAACGTACCATGTATGGCGGCCTTATTGCCCTGACAGTGGGCCAAGCAGTCAGCCTGCTCCATGTAGCCAGAGCCTGAAAGATCTGCAATCTGGCCCTTTACAGAAGTATGCTGACTCCTTATATAACTTCCATCCACATGAGGATACTCTTGAAATGAAAGGAGTTTGGGCAATTGAGCATAAACTAGGCTGTCCCAGGAAAGAAAAAGTATGTAGTTGCTTGGGCCACTCTAGCCTCTGTCTCTTCATCAATGACATTTGTGGCTCTAGTCAGCACTGAGTTGGGCATGGAGGCTGCCACGGGAACAACTGGTCAAAGGCACCATAGGGCCCACCAAATCTGTCCAGACTAGAGCAGAAGCCCGGGGATCTGGGTGATGGCCATATCTGGGGAGAGCCCTAGGGAGGAAGGGGAAGAGGAAACAGAGCCCTCAGGTATCTGTGGGCCTGAGTGAGCAGGGCCTGGACACAGGCCTAAGTGAGACAGGGATCCTGGGGCTATGGTGTCTCTGTGATGTCCCTCACAGCCCTTCTGGTGCCAAGTTCAGTTCTTCGAGTTCTGCTGACTAGAGCCTCTGCTATCACCATGAATGGCCCCATCATCATGGTGCTTCCTTCTTTTCCCCAAAGTCCACACAGCAGCCAAAGTCATTTAAAAATGAGAACAGGCCATGTCACTCCTTTACTCAAACCCCCACACATGCCTTCCCCTAGGGTGGCTCCTTCTCAGCCTATAGTTCTCAGCTCAAATACCACCGCCCCCAGAGCGATTTTCCTAAGTTAGCTAAAGCTCTGGGAGCTCTTAACCAAAGTCCTGTACCAATGATTTTTTTAAATATTGAAAATTATTTTTATTATTATTTAATTTTTTTTCAATTACAGTTAACATTCAATATTATATTAATTTCAGGTGTACTGTTCTGATGATTTTTATTTCAGAATTATGCATTTCTTAAGTTTAAGGAGTCCAATAGTTCTAATGGTTTACTAGGAACAATGGCAGTCTTTCTTGTCTTCCCCTAGTTGCCCTCTTCCCCAGAGGAAACAACTCCCGAAACTTTTTCAGCTGTGTAACTTTTGTTCTTTTGTTGCTTATCTCCACATTTCTAAATTTCTAAAAGCAGCTCATCTAGCTGCTTCTTGTTTTTTTCAGACTTCAGTATCATCTGTTGACTTCCTACTCTAGAAAATAAAGATATATCACTCTCCCTTCTCCTACTCAATACCCACATGTGCCTCCCTGAGCCCCTACCCTCCAGCAGACTTCAGTCATGGTTTAGATTAGATCAACGTGTTGGCCATGAAGGTGCATTGCTCAGATTGCCCTTGCAGAAAAAACTTGTTCAGCTACAAGGAGTGTGGTAAGGTGAGGGCTCCAATTGTGACAACTTTGAGATTTGGGGCAGCATTAGAGCTAAAGTGCCTAAGCACATAGGGGGCTCTGGAGCTGGTCTTGTCCCATGTGGGGCCCCTAAAATGGAGTCTTTGCTCTGGAGCTCCCAATGGGGTTGGCCAAGACTCCACATTCTCTCTGCCCAGTTTTACTATCTCCCTTTTTACCACTCATAGGCTTTACTCACCAATAAACTTCTATGCTCTGAAAATCATCTCAGTGACTGCTTTCTGGAGGATATGAACCGACATGAGCAATACTTTGTGTGCACGTTATAATACTAAAGTAAATGCTACTCACAGCCAAGCCACGCAGTGTCCTAAGATGAAACATGCTTTCCCATACAGCACCTTGTTCTTCTGCAGCTGGAATGGATTGTTTTGTTTTGTATGTACTTCAACCCCTAGCCTCTGCCATTCGGATAAACCACCTTTCACTTACTTCACATATGTCATGTGTTTTATCAAGTCCATCTTCTTGAAGAAATCTCTCTAGGGCCTTCTGCCCTGCCCTAATTTGGTCTGGCTGCCCTTCTGCCTGGTGCACAGCTTAGTTCACCTTTGGGTCACTCCTTATCTCTCCCAATGTGGATTTTTAGTTTCCTGTGTTCGTGATTTCCTCTTTCTTGGTTTTCTTTCTTATTTTGGTAGAGCATATCTTTCACCCTTCCTGCGTAAGCATGTGGAAAGTAAATTTTTTGGAGACATTTTCATGTCTGAAAATGTCTTTAATCTACCTTCCTACTTGTTTTTCAGTTTGGCTGGGTATAAAATCGAAGTTTGGAAGTTTATCTTCAGCAACTTCAAGGGCACTGAGATGGGACATCACTTGTAAATTCTTAATCTTTTAGCAGGAAATGAAATAGGACATCTCTTGCAGAGTTAATCTTTTTAGTAAACCTAGTTAAGTTTTCTTCCCTCCTTTCTTTGGGAAAAAGGCCCTCTTTCTCAAATCTTGATAATTGTCCTGGTGACTCAGATCCTCTGGTTATTGATAAGGGTCATCAGCCCATTGTTAAACAGAAATAGTGTTAAGCCAGGCAGGGCCCTTAGAGTCTGAGGAGAGGAGGGGACTTTAAGCCAAAGGTCTTTCTTTTTACTCTTTAAGAAATCTATTAACCAAACCTGTTTCCCTTTACTCACTTAATAGGCAAATCAATAATAGAAATTAATAGATGTATGATTTAAATAATGAGTTTGTATTTTCTTTTTCTCGTCTAGGGACTGAGGTGGCACTTCAGCTGGAAACCCAAGACCCCACCCTGACTGAGGCGGAAAGGGAAAGAGCTCCATGAAACCCCTGTAGGCTGGGACTACGGCCATTCTCATCAATAATATAATGTATATTAACATAACATAAAGTTATAAATTTCATGGGCTCTTTTCTGTTTTGTGAATATTTTATATTGCATCCTATTCTTGTTTTATGATTGTAGTTCCCTTTTCTCTCTGAGGCTATTAATGAAATTGTTACTGATTTTTAAAGTTTTCTTCTTTCTGTAGAATCTCTGTTTATTCTAAGTTGCTTTGCAATGTTTGTTGGTCTTGGTTTCTTTCTTTCTTCTCAGAGGCTTTCCCCAGATTTCAGGTGATATCCGGAATCTTTAAGAGCATTCCTGAATCACTCATTGTCTTAGTTTGCTAGAGTTACCATTAAAAAATACCACAGACTGGGTGACTTAAACAACAGAAACTAATTGTCTCACAGTTCTGGAGGCTGGAAGTCTGAGATTGAGGTGTTGGCAGGGTTGGTTTCTTTTGAGGCCTCTCTCCTTGGTTTGTACATGGTCATCTTCTCCCTGTGTCTTTACATGATCTTCTCTCTGTCCATGTCTGTGTCCTAATCTCTTCTTCTAATATCAGTCAGATTGAATTAGAATGTACTCTAACTACCTCATTTTACCTTAATCACCTCTTCAAACATCCTACCTCCAAATACAGTCACATTCTGAAATATTAGGCATTAAGACTTCAACATACGGATTTGGGGGGCACAACTCAGTGCCCATAACACCTTCCATGCCCTTGAATCCTTATCTCTCTGGCTTAGTTACCATCACTTCATGGAAATAGCTCTCCCAAAGTCATCGACTATCCTCTTGTGGTCTGTCCACTGGACAGAGGCTGTTCTGTCCACATCTAGTTGGGCCATCCACAGCATTTGACCTTATGGTTCATTTGATCCTCCCTGAACGTCTACCAGCCCTTCGTGTTTTGTCTTCTTTCTTGCCAACTTTGCTCCTCCATCTCTGTCTGCTCTGTCCTAGGGTCCCAGATTTCTCACCCTCAGCTTGCCCCTCGTGTTTTGGGCATTCCCTGAGCTCTTTTGTTTCCCTACTCAGCTCTGCCAGGGCTGTAGGGTCCGGTGACCACCTGCATCAGGGTGACACTAGGCAGGTGGGTGGGATGCTGATTAAAAAGCCAGGTTGCCAGGACTCCTCTGAAGCTTTCTAAAACAGAACCTGTGGGGTGGAACCCAGGAATCTTCCTAAGTGACTCTCATGCACACTACATAGTAGTCAACACTTCCGGGCACCCATCTAAGCACCCTGCAAACATTAACGCACTGAATCTTCCTCACAACTGTATGAAATAAGAACTATGATGACCTCCACCTTACAAATGGGATACGAGGCTCAGAAAGATTAAGTCACTCACCCAATGCCACAAAGCTCATAAATAGCAGTGCTCAGATTTGAGCCCAGGTCATCCGATTTCAGGGCCCATGAGTCAAACCACTCCTGTACATTGTCATCAAGGTTTCAGAGGTACTATCCCAGGTAATCTCATCCACCTAGCAGCTTTATTCTCTAAGTGGGTTCTCTGTCACCTGGTCAGACCTTCTTCTTAATTTGCTAACCCATGTGTCCAGGTGCCTAAGGGTGGTCCCCACCTAGAGTCCATTGGACACCTCCAAGCTAACAAATTCTGACCTACTCTTCATCTTCTTCCCAGAGGGCCCCTGCCCAGTGCTTCCTACTCTTGAGCCCCTGGGCATTGAGTCACCCAACTTAAAACCTGCCTGGTAGCTTGAGTCCTTTCTCTCTTTCACCCCGACTTTCACTGTCCTTCTGGCTCTGGCCTTTGTCAGGTCTTACCTCTCCTGTCTAGTCCTGCTGCTCCAACTCCTCCCCAGACTCACTTCCCTTTCACCCTCACAGGCCCTGAATCTTCCCCAAACTCCAAACCCAGCCACTCCCCTGTTTAGGAGCCACCTCGACTGCCCATTGGATCTGACTAAATTCTAAATCCCTCTCCTGACTCTCAGGGCCGCACACCGGCCTCTCTTGCCAACTGCTCCAAATGGTTTGCGGTTCCTAGAAGATATCATGCAGCTTCAGTCAAGACCTTTGATTTTGATGTTTCCACTGCCTGGTTTGCCTTTCTGTCTTTCTTTTCTTTTAAAAAAAAAAATTTAAAAATTGAGATAAAATTCAAATAACATTAAACTTATTCAAATCATTTAAAAGCATATAATTCAGTGGTTTTTAGTATATTCATAATGTTGTGCTACCACTGTTATCTAGATCCAAAACATTTTGATTACCCTAAAAAGAAAACTCATACCTCCTCATTCCCCCTTCCTTCCATGTCTTGGCAACCACTAATTCACTTTCCGTCCCTATGAATTTGCCTTTTCCAGACGTTTCATGTAAATGGAATCATATAATATGTGACATTTGCGTCTGCTTCTTTTGCTTAGGAAAATATTTTCAAGGTTTATCCATGTTGTAGCATGTGTTAGTGCTTGGTTCCTTTTTATGGCTGAATAATATTTTACTGCATGGATGAACATTTTGTTCACTCATTCATCCATCAATGAACATTTGGATTGTTTCCACCTCTTCCTTATTGAAAATATTGCAGCTATAAACACTTATGTACAAGGTTTTGTGTGGACATGTGCTTTAAATTCACTTGAGTATACATCTAGGAGTAGAATTGCTGAATCATATGGTAAATCCATCATTCAGGCCACTAGTGACAGGAGGGGCTTGGGATTGGGGGTTTGTGTCCTTGGTCTTCAGTTCAGAGACTTGGGTCTGTGACCTGATTCTGGGTGACTGTGGACAAGTCACTCCTACCTCTGTGCATAGCTTTATCATCCGGGGGGATCCAAACTCCTGCCTGTGGCAGGTTTTGTGGATGCCTGTATTTGCTTCCTAGGCCTGCCATAACAAAGGTCATAATCACCCACTTGGTTAAATAACAGAAACATCTCATAGTTATGGAGGCTGAAAGTCCAAAACAAGATGTTGGCAGGGCTGGTTCCTTCTGAAGGCCATGAGGGAAGGACCTGTTTCAGGCCTCTTTCCTTGGCTTGTAGATGGCAATATTCTCTCTGTGTCTCTTTACATCATCTTTCCTCTGTGTGTGTGTCTGTGTCCAAATTTACCCCTTTTATAAGGATAACAGTAATGTCAAATTAAGGCCCATATTAATGATCTCATTGTGACTTAATGAAATTATGACTAATGACTTAATCTGATCACCTCTGAAAAGGCCCTATCTCCAAATAAGGTCACAATCTGAAGTGTTGGGGGTTAGGACTTCACTATATGAATTTTGGGGGATGCAATACAACCCATAACGAAGTCCCAAATTAACTTCTTGCCATCAGATCCTTGCCTCAAGATCTGCTTCTTGGGAGCCCACTGGAGCCCTGCTTTGGTCCTAGTCTTAGTGAAGATCAAGTGAGCAAATGCAGTGTTTTTGGACCATCTGCAATAGACTGGCTCCTATGCCTAAAGCCCTGGACTCAGCATCCAACACAGTAGACAAAATCCCTGACTTGTGGAGTTCATGGTCTGGAAAGTGGGTGGGGTGAGGCATACTGCAAACACACAATGACATTTTAGCTAGCAGGAGGTCTCTGAAGAATATCAAGCAGGGAGATGGCAGAGGGTGTATCTGGAGATGCTAAAAAGCCTAGAGTGGTCAGGGAGGCCTTGTCGATAAGATGACATTTGAAGATTTCAGCCACGGCCAATGTTAGAGGAAGAGCAGACCAGTTAAAGGAAACAAAAAGATGGTGGTGTTACTGCCCTTTTCTTCCTACTCCCAAGACACTAGCACTCAAATTGAGGAGAACTTTGAGGAGAAGAGCCAAACTCAGGTCCCAAAAGCAATGATGGAAGAAGCTTAGCTTGGAACAGAAAAGCAGAGCTTCTTTTGAACTTCTGAGGGGACGCCAGAGATGAGAAGAAAGGGGTTAGACAAGCTCTTTATGGAGGTTGGAAGAAGAACACGAAGTGGATGTCACAAAGAGAGACAAGGAAAAACTTTGCAAAGAAGTCATTCAGAGAGTAAGCTCTCTATCCCTGGAGGTATTCAATCCTAGCTGCATGATCTCTTGGCAGGATACTGTGGAGGGAACTCAAGTATTGCACTGGACGCTTGGGCACACTGAAAGTCTGGGTTCACTGTTAGAAGCACCCAGGTGAGACCAGCCTTCTGATTTTCAGCTGTAATAACATACTGGGCCTTCTCTCCTATTCCTCTTATGAATTCAAGAGAAAACTCTGCCTTTGGCCTTGAATCTAGGACTATTTCTCAAGGCGCATGAAGTCCCTGTAGTGTCCCTATTTTCCACCAGGTGACACTGTTCACCTGGTGTTGAGGCAGAATTGAAATCCCTTACAAATTTTTTAAAAGCACTGGCAACAAAAAGAATGGCCAGATGAAGCATTGTCCAAGTGTGGAAAATCCTTGCGGAACACCAGCCATGAACTCAGACATGAGTGGGCATAAGTGCGGCCTTGTGCAAAAGGTCAGAGTAGACCTGAAGACCAATCTCAGCCCTGCCACCTACCAGTTGTGTGACACTGAGCAAGTCAGGGGTCCTCAACCCCTGGGCCACAGACTGGTATCAGTCAATGAACTGTTAGGAACTGGCCTCACAGCAGGAGGTGAGTGGTGAGCAAGCCAACGAAGCTTCATCTATATTTGCAGCTGCTCCCCAGCGCTAGCATCACCACCTCAGCTCCATCTCAGATCATTAGGCATTGGATTCTCATAGGAGCACTGGTCCCTGGTGCCAAAAGGGTTGGGGAACGCTAGAGCAAGTCACCCCTCAGAGTCTCAGTTTCCTTCTCCCATAAATCAGGAAGTGGTACTGTCTTGAAATTTTACTGAGAGGATTAGAATTGGTCCATAGTGCCCAGTGCATAGCAGGTTATCAGTGAAACAGGGCAGCTCTTGTACATGTGTGAGATTTGTTCAGTGAGAACTCTCACTACAGCCTTTCCAAGTTCACCAGAGTCAAGTTGTCAAAATCTAAATGACCCCAAGGCCTTTGGTGGTCTTTCTCTTAACTGAGTCCCTTAGTCCCATGCTGGGACCTTCCATTTCCTTCAGAGGTCCCAGTAGCAATCCCAGGCCAGCCACACTCCTGCAAAGCCAGGTTACTCTTTTCAGCTGCTGACTGCACTCACGCAGATTCTTTCCTGGCCCCAACTCCATAGGAAATCAGTCTTTTGGAAAAAATGGTGCTCCTTTCCTCATGGGTTTGCCTTTCTTATTTATTTTGTTGATAAAATAAATAGAGGTTCTTATATGCCTCAAAAGTTTTTACTGTACATTATGAAGCCTTTCGTACTTCTATCCAATGATAAGCTCTGTTAGGAGTTTGGTGTGGATTCTCTCAAGGATTTTTTTCTAAGATCATACTTAATCCCACATTTACATAAAAATTATTATTACTTTTGAAATGCGAAAACATACTGGTACATCCATTCACTCATTTATTTATGGCACTGGGGTACAGCTGAAAACAAGGCACTTAAAATTTCTGCCCTCGAAGATCTGACATTCTAGTCAAGAATGAGATATGATAAATACAAGCATGTAATGGTACTTGGTGAAGCAGAATAAGGGGGTAGACAGTGTATTTGTTCCTGCTGTAACATAATGCCACAAACGACAGAAATTTAATCTCTCCCAGCTCTGGAGGCCAGAAGTCTGAAATCATTATTGTCTGGTCAAAATCAAGGTGTCAGCACAGCAGCACTCCCCCTGGAGGCTCTAGGGATGAATTTCAGGAAACACCAGTTCCAGCGTGTCTTCTGGTGGCTACCGCCTTCCTCTGTGCCTGGCCACTTTTCTTCAATCTTCAAGGCCAGCAACTCTACATTTCCCGCCCCCGCCTCCCTCTCACAAGGATACATGTGACTGTAGTTAGGACCCACCCCGACAATTCAGGACAATCTCCCTATCTCAAGACTCTTTATGTAGCCTCTCCCCCTTTTTTTTGCCCTACAAGAGAATATTCACAGGTTCTAGGGATTAGGAGGTGGACGTCTTTGGGATCCATTTTCCAGCCTGCCACAGAAAGTGTCTGGGGGAGTGGAGGCACTATTTCATTTCTGGGGACATTGAAGCAGAGATCCAAAGGATGCGGTGGGATGGCCATGCAGGCATCAGCCTGACATGTGGTAGTGAGCACAGTTGACCAGCTCATTGTTCAACCAATAAGTGAGTCAACAGGCTGCTGATAAGTCTGATTCTGAGAATATAAACATGTATCACAGCTAGTGATTGAATACTGGCCAATATCCCAAAGAGCAAGGTGTGAACCGCAAGGACTGGCTGTGGCTTATATTTTCCTGGCTGAAGCTAAGCATTAACAGGACTACCCACAGCTCCAGCAGATACTGATGTTTGCTGACGGCTCCTCCCCACAGCTGTGGGCACCCCCAGCATTAATGTTATGAGGTTACCAGCGTGTGAGGATGTGGTGGCCAGGGCAAGAATGGGGACCCGATGTTGACAGGGCCTGGCTTCTGTCCTTGCTGTGTGGCACAGTAATGTCCTTTCCTCTCTGGTCACTGAGTACCAGCCACCTCCCAGGCCAGGGTCTCAGTGGTTCCATGAGGGAGCCCATTCTCTCTGGTCTTTAATCCAGACTCCCCGCAGGCCTAATGCCTGGTTCTCTGATGCTTCACTAGGTCCATTGCTTCACAAGGCTACCTGATTTCTAGATGCCGGCAAGGATGGGCATGAGGCTGTGCTGGAGGATACACAGCCCAGTAACTGGTGGGCTAGGCCAGCCTCTAACTGGTGTCTCCTGGCCTATTTTCCCAGGGCCGGTGCTGAAAAGCAGCCAGGATTGGACCTCAGAGGCTCTGTGCTTAAAATGCTTTTCCCTGCCACCCTCCAGCTTTTCCCAGAAGGTCCGGGCCCCTGGGACCACAACTGACTCCTGCCAGGGTTTTCTGGTGAATTGTACCAACCAGCCTTATTGATAATAAGGAACATCCACTGAGCACTTCCCGTAGGCCTGTGCCATCGCAAGTACCATGCCTGATTCTCTCATTACTCTCCCACAGCTGCTCTAGTAGGCATGAGCTCATCTTCAAGGAGAAGAAACACTGAGAGGTTTGATAACCCACCATGGTCAGTGGCCAGGAAGCAGGAGAGTCAGGAATTGAGCCAGGCCGGCCTGGATCCAGAGCTGTCTGTGCCCTGTGCATGCCCTTGCCATCCTTCACATTCCTTAGGGATCTCAGCTTATAAGAGATGAAGGCTCAGGAGTGGGGTTCACGACCCTGGGGAGCAGCTTTGGGGATAGGGGGCTGAAGGCCTATGTTGGCTGCCTCCTATTCATTGGTTCTTCCCTTCCCTGCCTGACTTTCCCACCAGTGCTTCTGAGGGCCAGCAGGTTCACCTCCCTGGAATCCTCATCTCAGGTCTGCTTCTGAGGGGACCTAGCCCGAGACGCTACAGTGGGCCAGACACAGTGCTGGCATATGTTGTCTCATTTACTCCTCAACAGCCCCTTCCTAGTCAGCACCTGAGCTGGCTTGCAGGGTGTTGGTAACATGGCTACAAGACTGCAGGGCTGGGCCTCAAAGACCTGCAAGCCCAACTATGCAGTTTGTGCTGTCCCCTTGGCTATACTATCAGCCTTGGACTGGATTTCTCAGAATGTACCCAGGATGTATGGGCTCAGCGGGACAAGTACTCTGGGTGGGCTAGGCTCAGGAGTACAGCAACCGAGGCTCCTCCAGAGGGCCAGGCCTGGTGGGGTGAGGTGCCCCAGGGTACTGAGGAAAGAGTGAGCTATCTGCTGTTCCGGGCCAGGGAGCCCGTGGCCCACTCGCTTCCCAGAAGTGGTTCTTCTTGACAGGCACTGGGCCCCCAGTGTTGCCCTGCCTATTCTGAGGCCCCTATCCTGGAGGCCTCTCTAGAGGGCTAGCTGAAACCCACCTCTCCCTGCCAGACAATGTTCCATCACACAGAGAGCACTGATTTCTTGGCTCAGTTGGTACAGTGTTAAAAAATGTTGTCCTTGGGGCACCCTGATGCCTACTCAGCCCCTCTGGGAAGAGCTGCAAGGCCAGACACCTCTGGTGTGGTGCCCACCCTCTCTCACTGTGCAAGCCACTTGCCTATGTAACCCTGGCAATCAGAGTTCCTGGAGGATGAGCAGCAAGTCACAGAGAGGGAAAAGCCAACATCAACTGCTGAGGAAACCGTTGGTTGTCCAAGTGGGTGTGGGGTTATTATTTTCAGTGATGCAAGGAGAAACGCTGCATAGTTAGACATTTCTTTTTATATGTTTTAGAAAAATACATATCTAGCATCAAATGTGATTGCGTGGTGTTATTGCTTGAGAGGAAACCAAATCTTAGGAAGTGAATCAAATGAGAGAAAAATATTAAGTGACTGATAGTATGAGACCATTTTCTGTGTATTAAAAAGGAAACAACTAAGACATCTGCTGATGCCAAGTGTCAGCAAGGATGCTGAGCCATCAAACAATGTAAATTGGTGCAGCCACTTGGAAGACAACTTGGCCTTATTTAGTAAAGTTGAAGATGTGCATTTCTGCTTCTAGGTATAGGCTCCAGAGCAGAGCTTCAAGAATTTTCACAAATTACCTGAAGAATCTTATTAGATGGAAGATTTAGCCTCAAGAAGTCTGGGTGAGCCCAGAGAGCCTGCATTTCTGAGCAGCTTGCAGACTGTGTGCACATGCTCCTCACTGTTCTCAGCAGTAGTGCTAGTGATAGCACTAGCTAGAAACAACCCAAATGACACTATTGGGGGTTTATAGATGGGGCCTATACCCACCCTAGGACCTCTTATGAGTCAGAACAGAGCCAGGATTTTGGCCAGGTCTCCCAGACCTGGGATGTTCACAGAGCCCCAGGTTGAGGTGAGGAAGGTAGGAAGCCCTCAGCCCTGCCAGCCAAGCTCCTCAACATTTGAATCCAGAACATTCCAGTTTCCAATTGGAGAAAGTGCTGGGTACTGGCTGGGTGCTGGTTGGTTACTGACTGTGAAGTTTCTTGGCCCCAGCCAATGTTCTGGGGATCCTTCCTGAGGGACTCTGATTTGAATCCCAGTTCTCTTGGTGACTTCGTGCAGACTTCAGGATATCTATGAGTCTCAGCTTCCTCATCTGTAAAAGAGGGATAATAGTAGCTCCTAACCTTGGAGAGACTGAACTGTGACAGTCCTCAGCCAGGTCTCCCGTCCCTCCCAGCCACCCTGCCTTGCAGTGGGTACTCCGTTTCTTCATTGCCCAAGTCCGGAGGACACTAAGGTAACATGGGCTGGCTCCCACCCTTAAAGCCCCCTCCAGCCTCTGCATTTTCAAGGCCCCACCGCCTGGGGGCTATTGGGTCCATGAGGAGTGAGCAACTCTTGGAAACAACTCCCAGAGCTTGCTCACTCCAGAAAGCAGACGCTCCTGGGCTCTGAGCTAGGCCCAGGTGGGGGCAGACAGGTCAGAGTTCATCGGGAGTGGATGCTCCATCTTGGCCAGCCTGGCCCTCTCCCTGCCGCCTAACTCTGGCCTTCCTCTGCATCTGGCCTAAGTCTGGGATTCGGCCCTGCCAGCAGAGCTGGGGTTTGGATTTACTGACCTTCCACCCTCCTATCTCACCCCTCTGCGCCTCTTTCACTGTCCCACAGCCACTCTGGGTTCTTCTATATTCCTCAGAGGTTCTCTGTTCCTGCCTCCAGGCCTTTGTACCTGCTGTTTCCCCTGGCTGGACATCTCTGCTCTGACATCTTTGCAAAGTCGGCGTTCTTGTCTGTAAACCTCAGCTCTACTGTCACCTTCTTAGAGAGGCCTTCCCTGGACACTCTAGCTAACATTGCCACCTAGTCCCTTTCTGTCATATCACCTTCTTAAAATGAAAGTGCTCATTGCTCTTTACACAGTTTCGACCAAGCACTGACTCACATGTGGACCCTGCTTGCCTTATCCACTGGTGAATGCCCAGCGCTGGGCACCCAGCAGTTGCTCAAATAAGTGTGGAAAGAAGAGAAGACTGAGTAAGAGAATGAGAGCCGGAAAGAGGTTGGTAGAGAGAAGGCTGCCTATCTGAATACCCAAGAGATACAGAAAAGCGGGGGCAGCTGAGGGTGCCTGGACTGCCCTTTCAGGCGGCCCATGCTTTCTGCAAGAAGAACTTCGGGCCAAAGCTCAAGACCTACTTATAGATGCTCTGGAAGGCACGGGGCAGCTGTTTCATCACTTTGGGGCCAGGCCTGAGACTGGGCATTGGGCCAAAGTAGTCAGAGGGAATCACAGGCAGAGGGCTTTGGGTTGGAGCTGTCTATACGTTGGCAAGTCTGTGGCAGTTTACAGAGAAAGACCCCAGGCTGAGGTGACATGTGAGGTTCCAGGTCGGTTCACCTTTCTCTGGCTTTAATTTCAACATCCATGAAATAGTTGGTTCTTTAAAGGTCCTTCCGGGGCTATAAAAAAGGTCCCCTGGTGTGATTTTTTATAGGCAATTTGAGCCTTGGCCCCATGGCTGCACAAGTAGGGGATAAACAGCCCTCCTCCACCTCCTGCCCTTGAAGAACCTATCAGGGCCTTCAGACTTAGGCCTTCATCGCTCTGGAGCACCTCATGCTGACAGGGACTGTCCTGTCCTGTCCTTTGTACTTCTTGGGCTGCCATATAGGAGTTACGTCTTGGCACATTATTATTACTGGTCTGTTAGAGAACGCCTCTCATTTTATTTTATTGCATGATGAATTCCCCTGAACCTCCAAACCCAACTCCCATCCTCATGCCCAAAGCTCTCACTAACAAGACTGGTATCTGGTCCTTAACTGTGTATCTATCCTACTTATAACAATACAGTGTTGCTTTCAACTAATGTCACTCTACAGCTCATGCTGTATCTTATGCTTTGAGCGCCCCTCTTCACACTCCGCACTGTTATTTATTCACAGCCACACAGGCCCCACAGACACACTCACAGTGTTTTTCTTCCATTCCCCTCAGGATGGGCCTTTAGGTGGGATAACAGGCAGGGAAAGGATGGTGTGGTTAATGGGCAACAATGGTTCTCTGTAGGACAAAATGGGGATCCCACCTCACACCACCACAAAGAAGGGGCCCAATGAATTAAAGATCTAACTCTAAAATTAGGTAAAACTTTATCAAAGAGATAAAGCTAATGGAAGTAAACATTGGCCAATATATTTGTGACCAGGGCATGGGGAAAATGTCTTAAAAAGCCCTCGAATATCATATATATATGTTCTCTCCTCCCTCCCTCCTCTCTCTCTCTCTCTCTCTCTCTCTCTCTCTCTCTCTCTCTCTCTTCTTGAGACATTTTCCCCATGCCCTGGTCACAAATATATTGGCCAATGTTTACTTCCATTAGCTTTATCGCTTTGATAAAGTTTTACCTAATTTTAGAGTTAGATCTTTACCTAATTTTAGAGTTAGATCTTTACCTAATTTTAGAGTTAGATCTTCCTGCCGAGAGAGAGAGAGAGACATGCAAAAGAGAGACCATTGGATTTGACTACGTAAAAATCAAGGATGTCTGCTTCGTGAAAGATAGCACACACAAAAATTAACAAGTGACAAACTGGTAGAAAGTACTTTCCTGGACAATGTATAAAAGACCATATGCCTAGGTTGGTGGAGGTAATGGATACTTGTGACAAGTTGGGGTATCCTGGCCTCCCTATTTAACTTTGAGGGTGCCAGGAAGTTTCCATACCTTTGTTCTTCCTCCCAGGGAAGTGGAGCAGAAACCAATAATTCTGTCCTCTTGAGTGGCATTGGCCCCAGAACTTCCTCTGCACTCCTGGCTCCCTGGTGTCAGTTCAAGTCCAAAATTCAGACTGGTGGTGCTGGAGGGGACTCCTCAGAGACTGCCTGGAACAACTGCCCTACCTTACAGATGAGGAGACCAAGGCCCAGACAGGCACCCAAGGTGTGACATTCAGAGCCAAGGTCTTATTTGGTTATTCAGAGATCCTCTATACCCAAATACCCAATGGACATCTCCCTCTCAGAGAGAAACTCAACCTCCTAGCCCACCGTCCCCCTGCCCCACAGCCCATTCCTGGGCCATATTTTATTCTGAGATACACTACTTGAAATGGTGGTGTTAATTTATAATTTGACCTAGCAATTTCCTCTTTCAGGCCAGAAGGTACTTCAACTAGTGGCAGGAGCTTTCTTTGCCATCTTTGCTGCCAATACCCAAGTGCCTGAGACACAGTGGGAGCCTTGAGTGCTGGATAAATAAAACATGCCAGCTGAGTGGGCTTCTCCCATGTTTCCAGCGGCTGGCTCCGTGTCCTCAGGCTGGTCAACCCTCATTCTCCCATGGGTTTGTTAGAGCTGATCCCGAGCATGGGCCCCCAGGAGCCTGGCTTCCTCTTCGCCCTTCAGAAACCTTTCTTCTCTTGAAAGACTCACTCCTTTGGCATGAGCAGTCTTGATGTCTGCTTCACGGCTTTCTGCTTCTGATGATCCTTCGGGCTCTGTGTCACCTCCTGTCAGCATCTGTGTCCTGGATCACTTCTGATGTCTTCTGGCTGTGGGGAGATGTTCAGAGAACCAGAAGCAGGTCCACATTTGGCACACACTACAGAATGGAATGACCACAGCTGAACTAATGCCACAGGTTGGGATGCGCAACACTGGGGCTTGTTCTCGCGTGTTCCTTTGTACATATCTTTGATAATTCCTAGGTTGTAGGTCAAGCACATCTGTGCCTTGTCAGCTGCTGTGGCTGTCTCTATATACCCTCAAGACTTTACCCAAAAGTCACCTTTTCAGTGCAGGAACCTCCCTACTTAAAATTGCACCCCTGCCCCCACCCCCTCCCTGCCTTAGTTTTCTACCATCTGATGTCCCAATATTTTAAGTATTCATCTCTTTCGTGCATTTCAACCTTGCTAAAGCAGGGAGTTTTGTGTTCCCACAGCCCCGGTCCAGAGTAGCCCTTGTTTGTTCAATTTCATCCAGAGCACAGCTCCCTGCTGTGCCCAGCCTCATCCTTCTCCTTCAGGAATATTGCCCCTGCCCCATGTGTAGGTTCTTGCTCTGCTTTCCTGTCTCCAGACCTCCCTAGTGGGGGCTGCCCAAATACAGAGCTGATTACACCCACTACCCAGCTTAGCACTAACTGGAAGCTTCTCAACCTCCATACCGCTGACATTTGGGGTGGATAATCCTTTATTGTAGAATGTTCAGCAGTATCCTTGGCCTCAACCCACAAGATGCTGGTGGCACCCCTGGTTATGACAACTAAAAATGTTTCCAGATGTTGCCAAACATCCCCTCGGAGGCAGAATGACCCCTGGTTGAGACTCCCTATGCTAAAATGATGACTTTATGGTCTGCCCCTTCCTCCTGACCACCTCAACCAGGCGGAGCTGCTTTCAGGTTCTGTAGGATCTAGGCTCCCTTGGTCCCAACAGCCTCTGCCCACGTTATCTCCACTTCCTGTAATGCCTTTCCACCTTCCCTTTCCCAGTTTGTCTTACCAGCATCTCCTTGGCTTTTGTTCCCTTTGGAGAATTCCTTGACCTCAGGCTGGATTAGGGGGTCTACCTCAGTCCTACCATAGCCCCTCCATGTGCCTCCCATGAGAACACTGAGCTCATTGATGCTAGCTAGCATTTATGGTCCCCAGTGGATGGGAGACCTTGGTGCCTGACACCCATGAGAAGTCAATGTGGGTTTGCTGAATGAGCAGTGAACGAGTGAGGACCACCAGTTCACATACTCATTAGCTGTTCTCTAACGAATAATTCCAAGCAGATACAAATCAGAGGGAATAGTATAATGAACCTCCAAGACCTGACACCCAGCTGCACAGTTATCAACCCTTGTTTTATCCCTGGTACCTACCCACAGCCTCTCACTTATTACTTTGAAGCCAATCTCAGATATCATTATTTCATCTGTAAATATTTCAACATTTATCTTTAAAAGACAAAAACTCTCCCTTTATTAAAATAACAATGCCACCATTATAACGCCTAAAAAAAGGTAACAATAATTCCTTAAAATCATCAGATAGCCCACGGGGAATCACATTTCTTTAGTTGGTGCATGCGTTCATACACAAACACGCTGTTGTTGCTTACAGTTTATTTGAGCTAGGGTCTAACTAAGGCCCAGCATTATAATCAGTTAATATTTATATGTCTTCTCAAATCTATGGACTCCTCGTCCATCTCTCTTTGATCCACTGTGATTTATTTGTTGGAGAAACCAGCTGTTGCTCTAGTAGTCTCCCACTGTCTGAATTTGTCCTGACTGCATGCCTGTGGTGGTGTTTCATATGTCCCTCTGTCTCTTGTACTTTCTGAAATTTCGTGGTTAGGTCAAGTGCTTGTACAGATTCAGGTTCAGTTGTTTTTGGTGAATGGTTCAGAGGCAGTGCTGCGTTCTTCCATCAGGAGGTGCAGGGTGTCTGGTTTTCCTGTCTGTGATGTTAGCAGCACCTGCCTTAATTCCTGGCAGGCTTCATCTTGGTGGCCCTGCCTGCTCCTGGCTTGTTGCAGGACACTTTGCTTGTCTGTGAGGTGTTTCTTGGGGCTCTGGGGTGGGGTGGGGGTGGAGGCAGGTTCTCAAAGGTTGTGCTTGCTCTTCCCAGCATTGTGGGTTCCTGAGACTGGTGAGCAGGACGTGGGACTAGAAGACTGTGCTGCAGACCGCAGAAAGGCTCTGTGGCCTGCACTCTGGCTCCCAGAAGTCAGAGGTGAGAACTTCTCCCCCATCCCCCAAACAGGAGTGGTAAAGGTGAGGGAAAGGATGCTCAGGGAAGATTTGATGGGTAAAGGTGAGGGAAAGGATGCTCAGGGAAGGAGAAACAGCTGAGTAAATGGTAGGGTTTGGAGAGTGAAGCGGGGCACACATCCGGGACCAGAGACTGGTGGAATGCAGTGCATTCAGGAGGAGCACCCCTGAGAAAATTTACCTCCTTTTAGTTTAACTTACAGGTATTGATACAACCCTGAACAAACATAGATTTGAAAAAACAGTTCTCTTTCTCCAAGGGGTTTATTACAGTCTCTAGCACAGGGGTCTTAACCTCATCATCTGATGTATTTTGTCAGTTGCACTGTGGTTGCATTGTGGTTTTTAAAGGCTAATATCTTCAGGAGGGCCTGCATTTTCTCCCTGGATACAGAACCATATCATTCACTTTGTATCAAGACACTCAAAGGCGTTTGAGTGTGAGCTCCCTGCTATAGTGGGAGACTGCATAAATGTAAGGGTGACCTGTGTGTGGTAAGACCAGAGAAGAGAGGAGTGCTCCACTGGGCTGGGTATTCAGGGAGGACCTCTCAGAGGTCTCAGAGGGAGTGACATTTACCTGCATCTGAAGGACAACCCTCCTGGTTACACATGGTCCATGGGCTTTGGGGCCAGCAATAGAAATGTGTCCTCCAAGGAGGTCAGCGTAGAGCTGGCACTTAACATGTGAGAATGGTTTGGAAGGGTCCAACGGAAGAGAAGGCCATTGTGAGAGTGGGTGACAGCCTAAACAAAGGCACAGAAGTGGGTGGCAACTAGCAAGTCAGGGCTCACAACATCAACTATTGGGTGTTCTGCTAAGCACTCTATGTGGCTTATCTTATCACAACCATGCTCTGCAGAAGGAAGTATTATCACCTTTTTATATATGAGGAAACTGAGGCTTAAAGTGATCAAGTGAATTGCTCTAGCCATGGAGCTCATAAGTAGTAGAGACATGATTCAAACCCAGTTCTAAAGGTGATACTAATAAGATAGAAATTGCAACTGGCAGTAATTAAGAGATATTTGACTGTAGTTTCTTAAATAAATTAGGGGTTCATTTTCACATAAAAGCTGACTGGAGGTAGGATTTAGGACTGGCTTGGTAGCTCCACAAAATCATCAGAGACCCCTCAACATCTTCAATATATAGCTTCTATCCTCAAAGTCACCTAATGGACCAAGATGGCTGCTCGAGCTCCAGCTATCTCATCTGTTTTATAGGCAAGAAGAAGGAGAAAGGAGAAGGAGCAAAAAGACCTGATTCTTAGTTTAGTTGCCTCTATAAAGAGGGTCTATGAGTCCCACTCAAAGACTTCCAGCTTCCAGATTCAAGATTGCATAGAAGGTAGAGGCTATGCACACTTCCTCTAGCAACCACACCAAAATTATAACAAAACTACAGAACAACCAGTACACAAAGTTTCCAGAGGTCTGGCTGAACAGAAGCCCTACAACTAGGTCACCTCAAATAACAGGTCACCTCAAAATGGTAGGAAAGAAGGAGACGCAAAATGGCCCGATCCCGCAAATTTTTGTGTGTGGCACTCAAAAATCAGGAGGGCTATCGTGGCTGCAGAGCCAACTCCCCCGCTGAGGAGTGACAGGTCCCAGCCGTAAGCTGAGTTCCCCACCCCAGGGGTCCAGTGCTGGGAAGAGAAGTCCCCACAACCTCTGGCTATGGGAAACCAGTGGAGGTTGTGGCTGAGTGAGATGATGTGCTGTGGGAAGCAGAGACCTTCATCTTAAAGGGCCCACACCTGGTTTTACTTGCTGACGGACTCGCTCTCTCTGAGCTCCAGTACTGGGGCAGCTGTTCCAGGGGCACCAGAGACATAGATAAGGCATTGATCTGTCAGGTTGCAGGGCAAGGGCTGCAGGGCATGGGCTGGAGGGGCGGCTTGCTCCCAGACAGAGGTGCAAGCAGAAGCCATTGTCCCTTTGCTGAGCCTTCCCCAGCAGTCACAGGCACTATCAACCTAGATAACACAGGTCGCTCTGCCCAGGCAATTCCCTGAGACTCTGGCTCTCCCAACTGGTAAGCCCACCCAAGCCACTTCCAGTGATTTATTCCATCATAAAAATGAACTGTTTTGCCTTCTGCTGAGAACTTTCATAAAATCTCCCAAAGGCCTCAGTGTGACCTGTGCCTTTTGCTGAGCAGCCCCAAGCCCTGCCAGCCAGCCTCGGTTTATGTCTTGGCCCCTCGAGGCACCTAAGCTCAGTATGGGTGCCAGCCATATGTGGATTACTTGGTGACTCTTACCAGGTGGCCCCAGAGGTGCACAGCCTATAGCTAAACTTGGCCTGAAACTGGACTCCTCCCAGGTCTGTGCCAAGGAGCCCCACAGAACACCTATTACATAAAGCCACTCTACTAAGATGAGAGACATAGGAGCCCAACCTAATAATTAGAAACAGACACAGGGAGGCAGCCAAAATGGGGAGAAAAGAAGCATATCCCACATGAAAGAACAGAACAGAATTCCAGAAAAAGATATAAACAAAATGGAGTCAAGCAATCTAATAGATACAGACTTCAAAACATTGGTTATAAGGATGCTCAAGGAATATAGAGGAAGAGTAGATGAACTCAGTGAGAATGTTAACAAAGAGATAAAAAAACATAAAAATGGAGATATATATAAAACAGAATAGGGAGCCAATCAGAAATGAAGAATACAATATCTGAGATGAAGAATACTTTAGAGGGAATCAACAAAGTGGAGGAAATGGAGGATCGAATCAGCAACATAGAGGATAGGGTAGCAGAGGACACATGATCAGAACAGCAACAAGAAAAAAGAATCCAAAAAAAAAATGAAGATAGTTAAGAAGCCTCTGGGACAACATTCGCATCATAGGAGTACCAGAAGGAGAAGAGAGAGAACAAGAAATTGAAAATTTATTTGAAGAAATAATAATGGAAAACTTCCCTAACCTGGTGAAGGAAATAGACCTACAACCTCAGGAAGCTCAGAGAGTCCCAAGCAAGATGAACCCAAAGAGGCCCACACCAAGACATATCATAATTAAAATGCCAAAAGTTAAATTCAAAGAGAGAATTTTAAAAGCAGCAAGAGAAAAGCAATTAGTTACATACAAGGGAACGCTCACAAGACTGTCACCTAATTTCTCAACAGAAACTTTACAGACCAGAAGGGCTTGGCACTAAATATTCAAAGTGATGAAAACCCAGGACCTACAACCAAGATTACTTTACCCAGAAGAGTTATCATTTGGAATCGAAGGACAGATAAAGAGCTTCCCAGATAAGAAAAAGCTAAAGGAGTTCATCAACACTAAGTCAGTATTACAGGAAACCTGGAGGGACTTCTTTAAGAAGAAGAAAAAAATACGTAGCAAAAGTCAAAATAAAGAATGTCAATAGCTACATATCTATTGATGAGTACTTCAAATGAAAAAGAATTCAATGCTCCAATCAAAAGATGGAGTGACTGAATGGATAAGAAAACAAGACCTTTACAGAGGCTGCCTACAAGAGACTCAGATTAAAACATATACACACATACTAAAAGTAAGGAGATGGAAAAAGATATTTCATGATGGACAGAGGATAGTGCTGAGTGGAATAAGCCAGATAGAGGAAGACAAATGCCATGTGATTGCATGTATATGTGGAATCTAAAGAACAAAATAAACAAACAAAAAACAGAAAGAAACTCATAGATATAGAGAATATTTTGAGGGTTACCAGATGAGTGAGGGGTTGGGGGGCAGTCAGTGAAAAAGTGAGAAGGGATTAAGAAGTACAAATTGATAGTTACAAAATAGTCATGGAGATAGAAAGTAGAGCATAAGGAATATAGCCAATAATATTGTAATAACTATGTACGGTATCAGAAGGACACTAGATTTATTGGGGTGATCATTTTGTGAGTTACATGGATGTTTAATCAGTATGTTGTACACCTAAAACTAACATAGTATTGCATGCCAACTATAACTGAAAAATAAAAAAAATATTAATTGTTTTAAAAGCAGGAAAAAATTAAACAACTATTTTGCCAGGAAAGAAAAAGACTTCTAGCTTCCAAATCATTGGCCACCTTAACTACTAAGGAGGCTGAGAAATGCACTTATAGTTGGACATATTGCTGTGCTAAGAAAAACCAGAGCTCTATGGTTGAGAAAGAAGAGTATTATGTTACAAGGCCACTGATGGGAGTAACCTGAGACTTTGAAAGTCACTCAGTCACTCTCTTCTGAATTGCTTTGCTGGGGGACACAGGCTCAGAGAGCCACATCATGGGGTCTGTGCTACAAAATGAGCTGTTGTGATCTCATTGCCCATCATTGGCTTTGCCTGTTCTCCTAAGGGGACTCACTACACTGCCTGATGTGTATATGATCTCTTCTGTCTTTTATGCCAGTGGTTTGTGCTCATTGGCATCAGGCTGACTGGTCAGTGGTTTAGAATGTGGGTACTCGGGTTGGAGAAACCTGGCTTTGAGCCCTGGCTCTACTGTTTACTGGTTAAATAACCATGAGCAAATGCATAATTATTTGTGAATATCTATACCCTCCTCTATAAAATGGGCATCATAATACTTGTACACATTGAGGGCTTGTTTTGTGTCAGCCTGTTTTGAGTACTTTACATACACTGCTACACTGAGTTCTCCCAATGGGTCTATGAGGTAGGTACTACTATCATTACCATTTTATAGATGAGGGAACTGAGGCATAAGGAGTTTAAGTACAGCTAGAAAATGGCCAAGCTGGGAAAGAAACCTGATCTGACCAGAGAGCTCACATTGTGGTGGACACTACTCTAGTGAGCCTCCGTTTCACTATGTGGCAGTGGTTGTAGTACTCTTAGGACTGACTTGAGGATCCAGTAAGACACTGATGCCTGTGATGTGATCTGTTCAGTTCCTGGTACATAGTAGGTTCTTGGCATGTGTTGGCTACTATTGCACTGTTCCTAGTCTCCCCGACTTTTCCCTTTGTTTCCCACACTTGGCTAAACATTCTCTGCCTGGGAGCACATCCTCCATCCTCTGGCTATTTTCAGTTCCGTTTCTTGGGAATTCTGGATTCTATATATGAGTTTCAGTGGTTATTTGCAGCTCACATGAGAAGACCAGGGCTCTGGGGAGATGTAACAGCTTCTCAAATGAGAGTAACTGGGAATGTTTTTATTCTGCAGAAAACACTGACCTAGATACCTTTGCTGGGAGAGTGACTCATGGACACTCCTTCTATGTCCTGGTGACAGAGTCTGGCATTGCCAGAGTGACTGAATGGTCTGTGCTGGGAGAGGCTATCTGGATAGGATGTGATGGCTAAGCTGAAGACTTCCTGAAAAGAAGCACCAGGACAGAGCAGCGGGTGGATGTAGAAGGTAGGCAAAGAAGCCATGAACTCTCCTGACGTTTTATCTTCACAAAGCCTCAGGACAGGGGAATAGCAGGCCTGATGGCCCTCTTGGTCATAGGAGAAGGGGACTTCTTGGCAACAGCCTCAGAAATGAGGGCTGACAATTGAGGTAGACATCGTTGGCCTATTTGCTTTGTGCTAACAAAACATCGATTAGTTTTTGAAACAATGTTCTAAGCCAGTCATGACCATTTTTTTTTTAACCAAATTTCTCAGCCACTCATGCTAGTCATGTGACCCAGTTCTGGCCATTCAATCCTAAGGTGGAAGTCTTCTGAGAATATTTCTGGGAAATCTTTTGCTCTCCTGATGAAAAGAGACATGAGACTAGTGTGGCCCTTGACTTTTCTCTTACCTTTGGTCTTCCTTGAACCCAAGTGTAGTGACCAGAGCTATAGCAGCCATCTTGTGACTATGAGGCCAAAGCATGAGGATGAAAGGTCAATTATATTAGGGATGGTGGAGTCAGGGTCCCTGATGCTAACAATTGCCTGCCTTTAGTAGTATTATGTGAAAAAAACAACCTCCTATCTATTTGTTTAAGCCTCTACTGGTTGGATTTTGTGTTTTTTTGTAGGTGAATGTGTTCCTAACTGATACAGACATGAAGGCAGAGTGTGGGTTGGGCCAACAGAGACATTGTATGCTCATAGATATCCATAAATAGTTCCTCAGGACTGTGCTGAGGCTTCTGCTGGACCTTGGTGACATCTGGCAAATCAGTCTCAGACCATCCCCTCAAAGGAGGTCATAGTACATTAAAAACGATGATAGAAATTGAGTAACAAGTATAAACTGTTGCGCAGCTCTTAGAGAGTAAGAAATCCTTTTACTTTTAAAAATTGAATTAAACCCTAATTGAGGGCCCATGTGCCAAGGTTGGCAACACCTACAAAAAAGTGTAATGGGGGAAGGGTGGAATTGCTCAGGATTAACTGGGATCTTAGGGCTTGGTCAGCCCTAAAAAACTGAAGGGAAAGTTTGTCTTCTATCTTTGATGTTCCTGTTGACCCAGTCTGGTTTTAGTCAAATAAGATTACCTACTATAACAAGTAAACTCTGGAATCTCAGGGTACAACACAAAGAAGATTTATTTCTTGTTTATGTCATAGTCTGATATGGGTTGGTGATGGCCAGGGAGCAGCTGGAGTCTCCTTTGTGCAGTCATTCAAAAACTTAGGCCCCTTTCATGTTGCGACTCTGACTTTTTCTAGGTCTTCAGGGTCCTCTCACTCACTGGGGAGAAGGGAAAAGAATGCACTATGGGTTGGGCTCGGCAGTGGTGACATCAATTCTTCTCACGTTCCATTGGCTAAAACTCAGTCACATGGCCACACCTGACTTCAAGTGGGGGCTGGAGATATAGTCTCATTGTGTGCCCAGAAAGAGAGAGCATAGATATTGTGGACACCAGCTGGCCTTCAGAGGTGGTGGGCAGTGGGTTCTCTTCCTCGTCTCTCTAAGCCCCTATCTGCAGCTGCTTCTCTTCACAGACCAGCCAGCCAATGGTCTCAAAGCTCCTGAATCTTCCTAACATAAAAAACTGAGCATGGGCCATTTCCAGGAAGCCTACCTGACCCAATCATTGCCCCCTTGCCCTGAAACACACACACACACACGCGCACGCGCCTCTATTTCCAGCTAGGTTTAGAACAAGCTTTCTGATCTTTGGTGCTATTATATTTTGGGCTGGATAATTCTTGGTTGTGGGCCTGTCTTGCACATTGTAGGATGTTGAGCAGCATCCCTGGCCTCTACCTATTGGATGTCCATAGTATCTCCCAGCTATGACAACTAAAAATGCCAACAGACATTGACCAATATCCCCTGAGGGATATATGTGGCAATGAGAACACTGGATTAGCAGAAGCCAGAACTTTAGATAGGAAAGATAGCCTTCTGTTTGGTAGAGGTCTGAGGTGCAGGGAGGGAGGGAAAGGAACTCACGGTGTTCTGGTATGTCTATAGCCGAAGAGAAAATAAAATCAAGCTGGCAATTTGTTTTCTAGGAAATTATAGTTGATATAATAGCTAGATGAGATAAGCATTATAATGAGGTTTCTGCGGAGCTAGGGGTATTTCAAAAGTAGAACCAGAGGGTCAACTCTGCAAGAGGGTGGGTTGCTTCACAAAACAGAGGACACTTCAACTAGGTCATGAAAGCTGAAGGAGTTGAGGAGGGAGGGGTCTTCAGTGGATTTGCAAAGACAGTGTGGTGTACTCTGGGAGTTGGAGGTGATTTGATGTGGCTGGATTGTGAGTAGATATTGAGTAGTAACCTCTTCTAGGAGTCCTTCTTCGAGCTGGGTTTGATCCCCTCTTCTGTTTCCATTGTTCCCCTACAGGCCCATTGTACCACTGGCCACCCTAAAATGGCTTGCTTCACCTCAAAACCTTGCCTTTTGTTCTACTATATTCCAGTTCCTTGCACACAGTAGGCACACATAAATGAAGAAACTGATTCATGTAGGGTCTCCTATGCCAGCTTGAGTGGATTGGATTTCATCTAGGCAACAGGGAGCCATTGCAAGGTTTTGAGCAGTGGAGTCACCTGGTGTTGGGTAGAGGATGCTTTGGGAAAGGTGCAGGCTGGGAAACCAGCTGTCAAGATGGTCCACGTGGGAGATGATGAAGCCTGAGCAGAGCTATTTCAGAGGAACAGTTACAGAAGTTGATGACTAGTTGCGGTGGAGAGGGGAGAAGTAGAGGGAGGAGTGGGAGGCACCAGAGGGGGGGTGGGGTGGGTCATGGACTAGGGAGTAGAAGAGGTCTCAGGGCAAGGGCCTGGAAGACACTTGGAGGAGGAGTTCAGTAGGTGGAAGGTCTGAAAGAGAAATCTAACGGAAATGGAAAATAAGTCATCAATGTGTGTAGTAACTGGGAAAATGCCCATGTAATTCTAAGGAGGATGAGGGGGAGGAGGAGGAGGGAGGGGGAGGAGGGACAAGGAGGGATGGGGAGTGGGAGAGAAAAGAGAAGAAAGTGGCTGTAACTGTTTCTGCCTACATACAAGGCAACAGCAGCACTGACACTTAAAGAGCAACTCTTGTCTGGAAAGAACTTTAGCCCTTGATTAGTTGAAAATCCTTGTGTCTGTCTGGAAGCAATCTCACAGGGGGAGGAATAATCTGTTTTCCCTGGAGTTGGGGGGTGGGTTGGGTGCAAATGCTGGAGGGCTGGAGCAGGCCTACACAACAGGGGTTTCCTCCTGGGGAAAGGGCTAACAACCTTGAGAAGCTATGTACAACATTACATTTAAAATGACTCTCGATGTGTAATTACTCTTTATCTTAGAATGTGATAATAAAAAGGTGAATAACCCAATTAAAAATGGGCAAAGGATCTGAACAGACCTATCTCTAAAGGAAATATACAGATGACCAATAGCACAAAGAAAGATGTTCAGCATCACTAGGCACCAGGAAAATGCAAATCAAAACCACAATGAAATACCGCGGCACATATGTTAGAATGGCTATAATAATAATAAAAAAAAAAACAAACCAGAAAATACAAATGTTGATGAGGGTGTGGAGAAATTAGAACCCTTGTGTTATTGCTGGTGGGAATATAAAATAGTGCAGCCACTGTGGAAAACAGTCTGGAGTTCCTCAAAAGGCTAAATATAGAGTTACCATATGACTCAGCAATTTCGCTGCTAGAGAATACCCAAGAGAAATGAAAAATGTGTCCATTAAAAAAAAAACCTGTACATGAAATGTTCATAGCAGCATTATTCACAATCGCCAAAAAATAGAAACAACCTAAGTGTCGATCAACAGGTGCATGGATAAACAAACTGTGGTATGACCATATAATAGAATATCATTTAGTCATAAAAAGAAATGAAGTACTGATACATGCTATGATAAGGATGAACCTTGAAAATATATGTTAAATGAAAGAAGCCAGATGCAAAAGGTCACACATTGTGTGCTTCTGTTTATATGAAACTTCCAGAATAGAGACAGAAAGTAGATTTTAGTGGCTCCCAGGGGCTAGAGAGGGAGATAGGGAGGGTTAGTTAATGGGTGTGGAGTTTCTATGTGGGGTGATGGAAATGTTCTGGAATTAGATTGTGATGATGGTCACGCAACATTATGAGTGTGGTAAAACCACTGAACTGTACACTTAAAATGGTTAAATTTTATCCCAATTCAAAAAAAAAAAATTAAGTATATGGGAACTCTGTACTTTCTGCTCACACTTTCTGTTAACCTAAAAGTGTTACCGGTTCTGGGGAGTCTTGGAACTCTTGGATCTCAGTTCCTGGCATCTGGTCAACAAAGAATCGAAGATAGATACCCAGCAATATAAGCAAGCTAGTTTTATTGAAAACAAAAGTACACTTTCAAAAGTGAAAGCAGGCTGTTAAAAGCAGTCATATCCAAAGACTTCTGCTGAGTGAAAATATACTCTCAGATGTGAGAGCGGGCAGGCTCTAGAGAGAGCTGCTGCATTGTCGCATTGTTGGTTTGGGAATTTTATCCATTAATCTAACTAAGGTGTGGAATATTCATGATTTGGGGGTGGTCCCTCTGTGGAAAGTAGGTGGTTTTTTCTGGGATCGGGGAGATGCCCCTTTTCTTGCCATGTCAGGTCTTTTTGGAATTGTCATGGCATCAGGTACATGATGAGTATAGCCTTAACTGCAATGCTAATTTATTATAATAATCATAAAATGAAACAAGGGTGAATTCGAGGTCACACCAGCTGTCCTTCTGCACATGCCTATGTTGCAGACTTTCCCTAGCCCCTTTATTTTCCACAGTAGCAGGAAGTTTAAACCCACAAAACTGTTTCACTACATCAAATTTATTGTTCAAAGCTGTTTTCATTTTAGTGGCTCTGGGGAGGGGCCCTAATGTAATTCCTACCTCAAATGTACTCTACAAAAAATTAAGTCTATTAGTTAACAAAACATGAAATGACCATGAGAAGTGTAAAGTCTGTGGCCCTGGGTCCTTCACTGCCACATGTAGGTAGCTGGTCCGTTTGGACCCCACTTATGCATTCAATGTCACCACCAGCCTGGGCCTCCCCAGCCCCACCAGAATGCATCCCTTCCTCTTTCTGAGGACTGAGCTTCCCACAGTCAGCCAGTCAGTCTGCAGGGCCACCTGACTAGAGACAGACAAAGGGCAGTTGCCTTTGATTCTCATGACAAGCCCACAAGGAAATGAGAGGTCAGGACATTTGCCTAAGATCAGTCAGCGGGTAAGAGGCAGAGCTGGATGGGACCCCTGATGTGTCTGGCCCCAGTATGGGCAGGAGAGGGGCATTGCTGAAGGGTCTGCTCTTGAGCAGCCTCTGGACAACAATGCTGAGTCTGGAGACATACAGTCACTGCCCCAGAAACATAGACGCACACTCACGTACACTGAAACATGGATACATACTCCCCAAACACAGATCACACATACACCCACTGCCACTGAAACACAGGCAAACACATTCACAGACTCGCATATCCTCACCCTGAAGCAGTCACACCTATTTTCTCTCACACACACAGACATATGCATCAATGAAACACACACAACTCACATAGACAGACACTCACATTCACACCTGGGGCTGGGTTTTGGCCTGTAGTTAAAAGTGCTGGTTCCCTAAGTCCTGGGCTGAAGGAGGAGGAGGCCCTTTGGGGAGGGTCTAGGCTGGCTCTGAGTTTCCCGTGGCTGTGGGTCACTTTGATCAGGCAGGCCCCACCAGGCCCCTAGCCATCTGGTGCTCAGGCAGCTTGCTCAAGAGCTAGCTGGCTTAAGGGGAATGGGTCAGGGGGTGGGGGCAGCTCTGGAACCAGGGCAGGGAACTCCTGGGTCTCTACCTTAACCTAGGGCTAACTCTCCCCACTTCATTAACATCAGACTGTTGGGAGTCCTTGAGAGTGGAGGCTAAGGCTCCTTATTGGATCCTGCAGATCACAATTAAGGGTAACAGTAGTAGCAGTGGTAACAGTAACAATGAATAAGGAACACTGACTAAATACTTTCTATGCGCCATGCACTGTACTAGAGGTTTATCGCCTTTCCTTACAACAAGCCTATATGGCCAGTACTATTATCATACCATTGTACAGGCGGGGAAGAAAAGATCTGCAGAGGCCAAACAACCAGCCCAAGCTGGTCCTAGAACCCAGGGTATATCAGTCAGCTATCGCTGCAACAATGCTGCTAAGAAACCACCCCAACTCAAGGGATTATAGCAACAAGTGTTTATGCTCAGCTGTGGGTCTGCAGGGTGAGTGTGGGTTGGCTGGTCTGGTCTAGGCTTGGGTGGGTGGCTCTGCTTCAGTCTGCAGGTTTGTTTTGGGGCCCAGACTAAAGTGGTGGCAATGACCAAGGCTATGTGCTTCTCATGATAGTCACCAGAGCACAAGAAGCCACAGTAAACCACACAAGCACATAAGATCTCTGCTTTGTTCACGTCCAATCTCATTCCATTAACCAAAGCCAGTCACATAGGCCCAAAGTCAATGGCACGAGGAGGTCTGCTCTGCTCACAGTTTTAGGGGAAGAGTGAGGATATCTGATCAATAATCCAACCTCTCACTTAGGTTTCTTAAACCTGAGGTCACAACCAATATGTGACATTGCCAGCATTAGTGCACAGCAGTGAACAAGATGGGACGTAAGTGTCGGGCCCACTGGGACTACGGTCCAGGCTCCAACACTTCTTAGCGGTTACTTGACTTTTCTGGGTCTCAGTTTTCCCATCTGTAAAATAGATTGTATAAATAGGATAATGTATATCAAGTGCTTGGCACAAGGCCAGCACATAGAAAGTCTTCAATATCTAGTAGCTATTATTATTAGCTATAATTTAGCTGTCCTCAATTGGGGGATCACAACCCCCTCCTCCAAACCGTTTGGAAATGTTGTGGGGTGTTCCATATTGGGGATGTATTTCAAGGGTGAGGACCAGGGATGCTCAAAGTTTGCAAGACCAATCTGCACCACAAAGAATTGTCCCACTCCAATGCGATTGCTCTCATCAAGAAACCTGAAAGATTCTAACCCACCCAGGCACCTCTTGTAACATATAGAGAGATCGAGGCCTGGGGTGGGGCAGAGGCTAGACCAGGAGATGGCCCTGGGGTCTTCCATAAATCCAATGAGTCTGTTTGCTGCCGAAATGGTGGCTCCTCTGTGGGCAACTTTCCTCTTCAAGCACTGGCTTCTGTCTTGCCTCGCTTCATGAGGGAGCGGGGAAGTCAGAATTAACAAGGATGCACTGACCAAGTAGCAGGGGCTGCTGAACTTACCTTGTTGTTGGCCTGGACACCATGGTGATGAGGACAGGGCAAACTGCCTTGAAGGGGAAAGACCAAGCCCTGCACTGAGAGAAAAGAGTTCTTGGCGGAGAGTGTAGAAAGAATTCAAACACATGCCAAAGTTAGAATCAAAAGGAAAGTTTATTAGAGAAAGGGTAACACTCCATAGAGCGTGGTCTCCTCTCAGAGGCAGAGAGTGAGAGCGCCTAAGAGAGACTCAAGGACAGAGACAACAGAGACTAGGACAGTGAGGGACAGAGTAAAGACAGTGACAGGGACCCCCCAGTGTTTGGAAATTCAGTTTATATATGATTCTTTAGTTCCCATGAGTTAGTTTAAAGACTTTGTTTACTCAGTTCCTTTGATATGGCTGTTCCCAGCCTTTAATCCATAGGTTCCCCATGGTTGCAGAGATGTGTACAGCAGCCTCTTAAAGACTGGTTTCCCTATTTCCCCTTCACAGGCGTGGGAAATGGACTGTTAGCAATCCAGCGGAAATCTTCCTTTGTTCTGCAGGTGTCCCTGTGGCCTGGCTGCAGGGCTGATCAGCATATTGTAGACTCTGAATGTAGCTTGATTTAACATTTTAGTTCTCTTGCCTCCTCCCTACATTAATGGAACCTGGCTGTGTCTGAGCTGCCCTCCTGAGGTAGGCTACAAAACCCCAGGAGTTTTATGAATCAATAAAAATAACATGCCAGTGGAAAACAGAACTGAACCCCATACACATCTGCAGAGGAGACCTGAGGTTCAGAGATCACAGCTCATGCTGAGAAAGCAATGTTGAGCTGTGACATGCGTACCCTGCAGGAATCACAAGGCAGTATGAGATAAAACCCACCTGAGGGGCAGTCTGCAAAATGCCTGGCCTCTACTCTCCCAAAGTGTCAGTGTGAAAGACAAAGGCAGACCACGAAATGTTCCAGATGAAAGCTGCTTAAAGGCAGCATATGATCCTGCACTAGAGCCTGGATCTGAGAAAAAACACACCTGGAAGTGTTTTCAGGACAATCGGTGAAATTCAAATGTGGCTTATGTTAGACATGCCCTCATATGAATGACAAACTGTTATGGCGCGAACGATTCTAAGACCCATGGAGCCAATTGAGATTAATTATGAGCCTTTATTAGCCGGCCGGCGACTGACTCTCTACCTCACAGGGTTAGAGGAATCAGCCCCGAGCTTCCAGAGGAGGCAGCTTATAAAGCCTCCTACTACATCCTTGAATAAGCCGATTACAAGAAGCAGAAGTTAGCCGGTAACGTTTTGTACAAAGATAAATGTTGTGCTTCCGGGGAACTCTCAGATCAAACAGGGCCTAGTAGACAGATTTGTCATCTGCACCTTGGAATGTTGTGCTTCTCCTGGGGCTGGCGCCTGGAGATATAACCTCCTTGTAACTGGAGAATTTCCACTTTTACATTCCCTACTGGTTTTTGAAGGGAAATCAAATCATTGATTCTCTGACTTGGAGTGGTTGGTAGTTTGTTCTGAGAACCATGAGTTTTACTGCCTGTACTCGCTTTTTGACATAGGCAGTTCTCCAATTAATTACACAGAGCCCAAACAAAAGGCCCAGGAAGACTAGAATAAGGGGGCCTGTAATGGCTGTCAGGAGAGTTGTTAACCAAGGGATGTTATTAAAAAGTCCTTCATACCAAGATTCTCCACGCCTAAGTCATTCTTCTCTGTGTTTAACCCTCTGTCTTATTAGCGCTAAGCTGTCTCACATAATTCCAGAATGGTTAGCATAAAAACAGCAAGTTTCACCCAGTGCTATGCAAAGACCTCCTTGTTTTAGGAATAGAAGGTCTAGTCCTCTTCTGTTCTGCAGGACTACTTCAGCCAAGGAGTTGAGAGAGGTCTCAAGGTGATTGATAGATTTTTCAAGAGTCAATAGGTCTTCATTTATTTGTTGGCTTAAGGCCTTATATTTGGAATTTCTAGTAACAAGGGCTGCCGTTCCTACTGCAGTAGATCCTGCTACTCCTATCCCTACTAAAAGGGGAACTAAAATAGGGGCCCTTTTTACTCCGGCCCCTAGATATTGGAAGTATTCTCGCCCCCGCTCACCAGAGTAAAAGTAGACCTGAGGAATGACATGAACTAGGACACAAAATCCAGCATTTTCTCTCCAGTAGTTAAGGTTGATACAAGGGGTTAATCCAGTATTACAAGCAAACCAAGTTCCCTTAGGAGCAGCTAAGTAGTTGTTAGATGTTGAATTCACCCGTATAGTTGTATTACAATTTTCTCTATAAGTAGAATTATTAATATGATAAGAAGAGGTATGTATACAAGTTCCTTGTCCCTGGAGATCTACAAGAGTCAGCTTTGGGTGCTTTCTCCAGGGGCATACAGTAATATTAGGAGCAGACAGATTTCTTATAGTAATTTCATTACTTCCTAAAACAGCAACAGCTCCCAGTCCTACATAATATGGGGACGCCGGATTAAGGCATAACCAACAATCATCTGTGATATTTGGATTACTAGTATTAGCAAACTTGTACACAGCTGTTAACATTTTCAATATAGAATCTTGTGGAGTATTAGGAGTTGCTCTTTTCCTAGGGGCATGATGGGTAGACCCTTGGCTTGGAGCAGGGGTCGTAACCTTATGCTTAGGTCTTGGCCTGTATGGGCTTGGATTCAGAAATGAGTTCGGCTCAATTGGATGTATGGGGGTCTTAACTGGTTTCTTCTGAATTGTTTGAGTAACCCTGGATCTGTTCCAGAAACATATAACTTTAGACTCCATGTTTTCCCTGTAAGCCAGGATGGATTTGTCCATTGTTTCACAGTGAGAATAACAGGATTACATTTTCCTGAGGTGGTACAAGAGGATTGACTAGGACGAGTAAGAGTCAGGAAAGGGTCAGTATTAAATCCTTTTCCTAGTATGTCGCATAGATCTACGTGGAATGTAGGCTGATATAGTCTGATTAACCGATATGGGAGCCCCTGTTTCTGATCTAATTAACTCCCATTTGGCCTGCAAAGGTTGATGAGGATTCCCTCTTACATTAATAGCAATTAATTCAATTATAATTAAACCCGCAAGAGTCTTATCTTGAGAGAGTCTCCTGTTGGGCGGACACGCCATCTCTCAGTCTCTGGTGGTGGTTGAGCAGCCTTGATACGGGTGTGATGAATCCAATGGCGTCTCCCAGCAACTTTGACCGCGGTGGGAGTGGTGAGGATGACAGGAAAGGGTCCATCCCAGCGGGGCTCAAAGGCAGCTGGCTGTACCTAATTCACCCAGATCCAATCACCTGGAGCGTGGTTGTGTGGCTGGACTGGATGCTGAGCGGTTGTTCTGGTGGCAGAGACCAGTTGATAGGTCTCCTGCCGTGCGAGATGGAGGGCCTGCAAAGACTTAAGCAGTGAAAAATTATGGACTTCTGTTAGCTTTTCTTCCCCTAACTTGGGGAGGAGAGGAGGGGGTCTCCCAAACATGATTTCATATGGGGTGAGGCCTTGGAGGTAAGGGGTACATCTCACCCTAAGAAGGGCAAAGGGGAGGAGGCTCACCCAGTTCTCGCCAGTTTCAAGTTTAAACTTGGTTAAAGTTTCTTTTAATGTCCTGTTCATTCTTTCTACCTGGCCTGAACTCTGAGGTCTATATATACAGTGTAGTTTCCAATTAATACCTAACATTTTGGCTAAGGTTTGACTTGTTTTGGCGATGAACGCCGGGTCATTGTCGGACCCCAGTGTTAATGGCAAGCCGAATCAGGGTACTATTTCTGATACTAATTTCTTAGCTACTACCTGAGCGGTTTCTCTCTTAGTCGCGAAGGCTTCAGTCCATCCTGAGTAGGTGTTGATGAACACGAGTAGATACTTAAATCCAAAAGTTCCAGGGCTTACTTCTGTAAAGTCTAATTCCCAATGTTCTCCCCGGGCTTGGCCCCTGAGTCTTGATCCAATTTGTACTTCAACAGGAGGCCCAGGGTTAACTTGGACGCAAATATGACATCTTGTTGTTACTTCTTCGGCAGTTTTGTGTAGTCCTGGGATATAATAGTCTCTTTTCAAAAGTTCAATTAACTTTGTCCCTCCTAGGTGGGTGCTCTGATGGACTAGTGAGACTAACTCCCGACCTAGGGCACCAGGTAATAGGGTGCGTCCATCCGGGAGGTGGATCCACCCAGTGGGTCCTTCTACCCCCTTTAGCTTACTGCATAATTCAAGTTCCCCCAGGGTGTAGATGGGGAGTCTGAGAGCGTTCTGGGGGGCAGAACTGGAAGAATGTCAATAAGCCCCACTGGTTTTCGAGCGGCTTCCTTTGCGATTCGATCGGCAAAGGCATTGCCCTGGGCCACCTCAGACTCAGTTCTCCAGTGACCTGGACAGTGTATGATAGCTACTTTCTTAGGCAGCCAGATGGCTTCCAGGAGAGCTAGGATCTCTTCTCTGTTCCTGATTTCCTTCCGCCCTGAGGTGAGTAATCCTCTCTCTTTACAGAGTGCCCCATGAATATGTGCAGTAGCAAAGGCATATCTGCTGTCTGTATAGATGTTAACTGTCTTCTCCTTACCCCATCGGAGTGCTTGGGTCACAGCGATGAGTTCTGCTCGCTGAGCTGATGTTCTGTGGCTCAGGGCCTGAGCCCAGATGACACTCCCTCCAGTAACTACTGCCGCCCCAGCATACCTGACTCCCTCTGCGACGAAGCTGCTTCTATTGGTGTACAGTGTGGCATCCGGTTCTGGCCACTGGATGTCAGTCAGGTCTGGCCTGAGGCAGGTGATGTTATCCAAGAGCTCAAGACAATCATGTAATGGCTGTTGAGAGTCATCATCAGGCAAAAGGGTGGCTGGGTTAAGAACAGAAGTTTTTAAGAATTGTACTTGTGGGGGGTTAAGGAGAAGAACCTGGTATTGAGTGATCTGTGCATTTGAAATCCAACGATCAGGGGGGCTGCAGAGCATGGTTTCCACCTCATGGGGGTTTATAATCTGGATAGTCTGCCCTAAAGTCAATTCAGTGCTTCTTTGGTGAGGATGGCCATGGCTGCAATGGCCCTCAAGCAATTAGGCCACCCTGCTGCAACACAGTCCAGTCTTCTGGAGAGGTATACAACGGGTCTCTTCCATGGTCCTAGAGTTTGGGTGATGACCCCCTTCACTATGCCTCTAGTCTCAGTCACAAAGAGTTGGAATGGCTTGTCTAAAGTAGGCAGAGCCAAAGCAGGGGCTGTAGTCAAAGCTGTTTTTAGGGCTTCAAAAGCCTCTTTTTCTTCTTTTCCCCAGCTTAAGTCCTCAGACTTTCCCCCAGTGCTGGTATACAGGGGCTTGGCTAACTCTGCAAACCCTGGAATCCAGAGCCTACAGTAGCCTACGGCCCCGAGAAACTCTCGGACCTGCCGCTTAGTGGTGGGTTGGGGTATTTTTAAAATGGCCTCAATTCTGCTTGATGACAGAGTCCGGTGGCCTCCCTGCAGCTTATACCCTAAATACGTTGCCTGGGATGTGCAGAGTTGAGCTTTCTTAGCGGACACTCGGTCTCCCTTAGCCTCTAATTCTTGTAATAAATCTTCAGTGGCCCGCTTACATTCTACATCTGTTGTAGCGGCTAAGAGCAAATCATCCACATATTGTAAAAGAACAGTCTCTGGATGTCTCTGACGAAAGTCAACGAGGTCCTGGCTCAGGGCCTCATCAAACAATGTTGGGGAGTTCTTAAATCCCTGTGGCAGTCTAGTCCAAGTCAATTGTCCTGAATAGTCTATCAGGGTCCTCCCATTCAAATGCAAATATTGGTTGACTCACCTTTGCTAGGGGGAGAGTGAAGAAAGCGTCCTTTAAATCAAGGACGATGTATATCTGGTGGCTAGGTGGCAGTTGGCTCAGGAGGGTGTACGGGTTGGGAACAGTGGGATGTATGGTCTCAACCCACTTATTTACTTCTCTGAGGTCCTGTTCTGGCCTATAGTCTTGGGTACGCAGTTTCTGAACTGGAAGCAGTGGGGTATTCCAAGGCGAATGACAGGGGACTAAGATCCCTTCGTTCAGGAGCCTCCGAATATGCACTGCTATACCAGACTTAGCCTTCTGACTGATGGGGTACTGTCTTACGCTGATGGGCTCAGCAGAACTCAGTAGGGTCACAACAATAGGAGACTGATGGGCTGCCAATCCAGGTGAGTTAGTCTCAGCCCACACCCGAGGGATCCTGCACTGCAGTTCTTTTAACAGTGATGCATTAGGGGAAGGATTGAAAACAGGCTCCTCCAATAAAAGGTATTCTTCAGAGAGGGGGCAAGTGAGCATTATTGCAGATGGAGTGGCCCCCAGAGTTAGTTTAGTGTGTCCTTTCTTAAAAGAGATGGTGGCCTGTAATTTTTGTAGTAATTCTCTCCACAGCAAGGCATACAGGCATTCAGGCATAACCAGGAACGCATGAGTGATGGTCCCTTTTCCTAGGTCGATAATTCTGGCCTGGGTCCAAGGGTAAGATTTCCCTTGTCCTGTGGCTCCTTGTATTAAAGTCTTTTCTTTAGATAAGGGGCCTTGGGTATTCTGCACAACTGAGTAAGTAGCCCCCATATCCACTAAAAAGTTTACAGGTTGGCCCCCGACTTGCAATGTTACCCTGGGCTCCCGGGGGCTCATAATGTAGGAGCCCTGACCCTTTTCAGGGCACACGTTCTTCCAATGTCCTTTCTTCTTACAGTATGCATATTGGTCCTTCTCTAAGTTACTCCAACCCCAGTCTGCCTTTCCCTCTGCCCGTCGGCTTGGCCCTCGGCCCCAGTCCCGGTCCCGGTCCCGGTCCCGGTCCCGGTCCCGGCCGGGCGGGCCCCGTGACGTATCCTGTCCAACAAACATAACCTTCTGGATATCATTCCTGTTGTTGAACACCTTCTGGGCAATCTCGAGAAGCTTAGATAAGTTCTCTCCCTTAAACCCTTCTAGTTTTTGTAATTTCTTTCTGATATCTGGGGCCGACTGACTAACAAAGGCTAGATTAATGGCTCGCCGATTATTTGGGTCCTCCGGGTCAATGGGAATATACAGTCTATAAGATTCTAGTAACCTCTCTAAAAATGCTGCAGGTGACTCATCTTTAGTCTGAATAACCTCACTTACCTTGGATAAATTGACTGGTCAGCGAGCTGCTGCCCAGAGCCCTTGAAGTAACAACTGGCGGTACCTCAGGAGAGCCTCCTTACCTTGATCTGTGCTGGGATTCCAGTCGGGTCAGGTGCTGAGAAATACAAGTTGTACCCGTGCGGGGTCAGTGGTGGGCTGCCCAATGGGGTCCGAGACCCCCCTTGCAGCTTCCCTTAGAATACATTCCTTCTCCTCTGTAGTAAATAAAACCTGTAAAAGCTGCTGGCAATCATCCCACGTGGGTAGGTGGATGAAAAGGATGGATTCTAAAAGGGAGGTCAAGCCTTGGAGTTTTTCTGAGAAGGACGGAGTTTGCAATTTCCAGTTATACAGATCACGAGTTGAAAAAGGGACATACACCATGAAAGAGGTCTGGGTGTCTCCCCCAGGTGGGGCTATCTGTCGGAGAGGCGCCAGGACAGCTGCAGGTTGCAACGAATCAGGGATGGGGTCAGGATCCTGTGGAGGGTAGTAGACAGCCCCCGTCCTAGTGTGTGGTGGGCTCCGAAGAGGGGCTGCCTCCCGAGAATCAGGAGGCCTAAAGGGGTTACCAGGAGAGCAATAGGGAGGGGGATTGAGGATCTCCGGATCCTCTGGAGGTGCCTGTAGAACAGGTTCAAGGGATTTCTGAGGTGCCAGAGTGCTCCTTGGCCCTGCCAGAAGAACCGTATGAGAGGCAGGCGCTGGCAGAGAGTCTGATTTACTCTGACAATCTTTCAGATACTTAGGAGCATCAGAAACAATGTCTATCCAAACACTTATGTATGGGGTCTGCTCAGGGTAACCAGGATTCCCATAAACAACACTTCTGACTTTGAAGGAACCCTCAAATCAAAGGAACCCTCAGATGGCCATCCAACTCCGAAGGCCGCCAGTCTACTTGGCAGAGCCTCTGGAGATCGAACGGAGTGACTGACGACCCATAACCTCAGGCCCATCGCCTGAAATCCTTAAAATTGTCCACAAGGCACCGCAAGGGAGTGGGCTTAGAAGAAGCCTGTCCCATGGCGGCGGGGATGGATGTAAATGAGGATAAAAGTCCTGTGAAAGATAAGAATGTTAGACAAGGTCCACTCGGTGACTAGGTGGCCACTCGGGCGGTGCTGTAGCAGCAAGAAACCTTGCAAAAAGAAGAATTAATAAACTAAAAAGAATAACAAGAAAAATCACAAGAGACATTCAGAGACCAGAATGATCAGACAATGAGACAAACTTGACGGAAACCAAAGTAAGTAAACTTATGAGGACCAAGGCAATAGGAGGGTAACAGTACATTCGACCGGTCCGGACAAACATACAAAATACAGACAGACAAAACAGACTACAGGTAACACAAAATGCTAGCGTATCAGAAACCGAAACCGAAACAGGTACTGGGTCAGGGTCTTACGTCTCAGACCTGACCGTAGTAGTGAAGCTGTGCTGCGTCCAGCCTTCCACTAGTTCTTAGGGCCCACAGACAGAAACAGGTCTAAGAGGACTCTTAGACTAACTCACCGATGAGACTGGATCAGAAAGCTCGCATCCAATTTTCAGAAATGTTTGTCCACCGGTCTCTCTGATCTAGGGCCGCCCGACGTCTGAGGCTGAGGAACGTCCAGGGTGAGGAACGTCTCTCAGCGGCCATCCCCTGGACGCGGTCGTGGCCCGCCCGGAGAGACCGGGGCTGTGGGTCTTAGGGAAAACTCTCCTTCTCCCTCTGGGGAGGATCTCGGTGAGACCTCCAAAATGTTATGGCGCGAATGATTCTAAGACCCACGGAGCCAATCGAGATTATTTATGAGCCTTTATTAGCCGGCCGACGACTGACTCTCTACCTCGCAGGGTTAGAGGAATCAGCCCCGAGCTTCCAGAGGAGGCAGCTTATAAAGACTCCTACTACATCCTTAAATAAGCCGATTACAAGAAGCAGAAGGTAGCTGGTAACGTTTTGTACAAAGATAAATGTTGTGCTTCCGGGGAACTCTCAGATCAAACAGGGCCTAGTAGACAGTTTTATCATCTGCACCTTGGAATGTTGCGCTTCTCCTGGGGCTGGCGCCTGGAGATACCACCTCCCTGTAAGTGAGTTACTGCTCTCCCTGGGGGCTGGAGCCTGGAGATACCACCTCCCTGAAACTGGAGAATTTCCACTTTTACAAAACTTTCTGATTTTGATTGTTGTGTTGAGATTTCACAGGAGAACTTTGTTCTTAGGGGACACTCACTAAAGTCTTGCAATTTACTCTCAAATAGTTAATTAAAAAAATCCTTTTTTTTAAACAGATAAAGCAAAGGCTGAGAAATCACAATAGGTAACTAGGTGAAAGACATATGGGCATTTATTGTATAATCTTACAATTTTTTGATGGGTTTGAAATTTTTCAAAGTAAAATTTTAATAACTTGAAAGTTACAACATCCCAATTTATTTAACTAATTAAATTCAAGAGATTTTTAAAATTAAAGTTCCTGAGTCTTTTTGAAAGAAGGCACAGGAGGTGCATTGGTAAATAGTGCAAATAAAATACTATTCTAATAAAGTAAAGCACACGGGAAACTGTCCAACATCACAAATAATGGAAAAAAAAAACAATTAAGCAAGGTATAATTATTCACCTAATAACTTAATGTAAATGTGTTTGGAATAATGATAATGCAGGACAGGGCAAACTTCCCCACGCTGGTGGAGGGGAGACCAAGCCCTGCACCGAGATAAGAGAGTCCTTTGGCAGAGAGTGTAGAAAGAATTCAACACGCACACCAAAGTTAGAGTCAAAAGGAAAGTTTATTAGAAAAGGGGTAACACTCCACAGAGTGTGGTCCCCTCTCAGAGACAGAGAGTGAGAGGGACCCAGAGAGTCGTGGAAAGACAGTAGTAGGGGAGGAGTGTTCAGGGAATTCAGTTTATATATCATTCTTCAGTTTCTTTGAGTTATTGTTTAAAACTTTGTTAACCCGTTTCCTTCTATATGAGCATGCAGTGAGGAAGGGGAAGAGTTTGTAGCATGAAAAGGTAAGAATATGTAGAGTGAAAGGCCTGCTGGCAGTTCCTAGCCTTTAATCCATAGGTTCCCCAAGGTTTTAGCCAGAAGGAATAACTCTTTGTTCCTGTTTCTCCTTCACAGATGTGGAGAATGGGTTAGTAATCCAGCAATCTTCCTTTGTTCTGAAGGTGTCCTGCTGGTCTGGCTGCAGGGCTGATCAGCATATTGCAGTCTCTGATTGAGGCTTGATTAACATTTTAATTCTCTTGCCTCCTTCCTACATTAATTCCCCCTCAGAGATTTTATTGTTAGGGGCATGTTGAGGAATGAAGGTCTGTCTTCTGTAACTTCTTCGAAGCTGAAATAGGGCTGTAGTCCCTGCCTACTGGGAATAAAAATCTCTGAAAGCCAATTCTAAGGGCCCCAGAGGCAGAAAACGTGAGTTTGTTTCAACATGTAGAAGTGCTAGGAAGCCCTGCAGCCTAGAAGATATAAATTTAGCAAAAAGATTGAAAAGACAAAAGTCAAAATTAATAGTAGAGGTAGTTGGCAAAAAAGGTTACATTTTCATGGCTGTTTGTTAATTAAAGATAAAGATATCTACTGAAAAGAAATTGAATCATTCTGAAGAGAGAGAAGTGGCATAGATACCTGGCTAAAAGAGTAATTATTCAGAAAAGTTCCCTGATTCCCTAGGACTTGTGGACTTAGCTATTTTCTAGAACAAGATCTTAAAATCTTCCATGGGTTCACAGGAATAGATCACAGGGCCGCCCGGTTCATTTTCTAGAGGAACCTGTGAGGACTCATAAGAAACTGGTTTAATTCTAGATAAATGTACCTAGCGGTTGACTCCTTGTAATTTGACAGCAGTTGGGGTACTTAATGAGACTTGTTAGGGCCCTTTCCATGTGGGCTGAAGTTGGCTCTCTGGGGACCCTTCTAAGTTTTTAATAAGACCTGATCTCCTGGTTGTACTGGAGTCTGAGTTTTAGGAAGGCTAGGTAGAATGTTATTACTATATTCCTGAAGCGCCTTTTGGACTTGACCTAGATTAATAATAAAGTATGTTGTACTTCTTCATTAAAATATAAGTTTGAAGTTAAGAAAGGCTCTCCACAAACCATTTCAAAAGGCCTTTGCCTCAGGGTATCCTTTAGGGCTATCTGGACTCTTAGCAGTGCAATAGACAAGAGTTACCCCCATTGCAGAGGTTTATTGGCAAAATTTGGCTAATGTTTTTTTAAGAACATGGTTAGCTTTTTCTACTTTTTCTGAGAATTGGGGCCTCCAAGAAGAATGAAGGCAATATCTAATTCCTAAAGCAGGTTCTACTTGCTGGGTTATTTTAGCAGTGAAGGAAGGCCCATTGTCACTTTGTAGGCTCCTGGGTAGCCCAAGTCTAGCAATGATTTCTTGAAGAATTTAGAAACTTCTAAAGCTTTTTCTGTCTGGGTGGGTTCTACTCACCCCAGTAAAAGGATCAATACTAAGTATTTCAATCCTTTGCAAGATGGCATTTGAGTAAAATCTATTTGCCAATCCTCTCCAGGGAATGATCCCCTATGCTGTTCTGGCTTTAACAAAGGAGGGGGGATGGGATGGCTTCCTGAGTCATTGCTAGTGCAAAGTTCGCAAGCTCTGGTTATTTCTTTAGTGGTTTGAAATAATCTCTTTCCAACGAAGATGGAGGAAACTAGTTTATATGAGGAGTCTCGGTCTGAGTGAGAAGATCCATGTAAATATTTACTAACCTTCCATTGTTCGGCTTCTGGGAGGAATAATCGCTCCTTTTCTGTGAACCATTCCGATGGGTCAAGAATGAGGTTTCTGTTTTGCCCATGTGGCTTCTTCTAAAGTATAACTAGGTATGAAGTTGGGGCTTGTGGCCTCTGGTATGAGGGCCTCTTGGATAGGGGGATTAGTTTTTGCTGCAATTTTGGCTGTTCTATTTGTTAGATTGTTTCTCTTGATTATATCTGAATCCTCCTTTTGGTGCCCCCTGCAGTAAATGCTGTTTCTCAAGGTTCGTTCATTGTGTCTAAGAGTTGTAAAATTTCAGCTTTGTGTTGAATCAGGGAGCTCCTTGAAGTAAGGAAGCCTTGGTTCTTTCCAAACAGTAGCATGTGCATGAAGCACCATAAATCCACAGAGTCAGTATGTATATTTAGTCTGAATCCTTTTCCCAATTTTAATGTCCTAATTAGGGCTATAAGTTCTGCTTTTTGAGCAGAGGTGTTAGCTGGTAAGGCATGAGCCTCAGTGATGTCTGATAAACTTACAATAGCGTATCCTGCCTTCCTGAGCCCTTTATCTATAAACTACTTCCATCTGTGAACCACTTAGCATTTGGATTGAGTAAGGGTTGGTTTTTTAGATCAAGTCTGCTTGACTAAATTTGCTCTACAATCTCAACACAGTGGTAGAGAGGGGTCTCTAAATCAGGAACAGTTATCAAAGTAGCAGGATTTAGCATTTGACAGACCTCGAGGATGAGTTAGGAATATTTAATAAGAGGGCCTGATATTTTAATAGGCTCCCTCCTGTTATCCATTGATGGTTCTTTGTCTCTAATACACTTTGTACCTGATGGGGCGTTAACACCTCAAGATGCTGTCCTAAAGTAAGTTTAGAAGCTTCTACTAACACGGCAGTGGCTGCCGTAACCCGTAAACAGCTGGGACAGCCTCAAGTTACTGTATCTAATTATTTTGAAAAATAGGCAATTGGTCTTGTAATGTCCCCCAGCTTTTGAGTTAGCCGTCCTAAAGCTATCCCTTATTTTTTAGCTATATAAAGAGTAAATGGCTTTTCTAAATTGGGAAGGCCTAATGCAAGAGCTGTTCTCAACTTTTCCTTTAGGGTATTGAAAGTGGCGTCACATAACCCCTTCCAAAGAAGGTGCTCAGTATTAGGACCTTTAATGGCTTCATATAAAGGCTTAGTTAGCTATTATCTCAAAATTGGGTATCCATATTCTGCAAAATCCAGCTATAGCTAAAAAGGTTCTTAATTGTTCATCTGGGGAGATTTTATTGCTAAGATAGCTTCTTTTTGTTCAGGAGCCAAAGCCCAGGTTCCTGGTGTTAAAACATACCCCAGGTATTTAACTTTCTGGAAGGAAATTTGTGCCTTTTATAGACACACCCAGTATCTCTATTTTCCTAAGAAATTTAAAACTTGGATAGTGTTAGCATCACGACTTTCTTTTGTTGGGCTGTTTATTAACAAATCATCCACATACTGAAGAAGAGAACCATTTGTCAATTTTAAACTCCTGAGTTCTTGGGCTAGAGTATTTCCAACAAATGGGGGCTATCTCGGAAGCCTTGGGGTAGGACTAAGAATATTGAGAGATTTTATGCGTGTCAGGATCAGTCCATTTAAATGCAAATAAATATTGGCTATCAGGATGTAGAGGGATGCAGAAAAAAAGCATCTTTAAGGGGCTCAGTATCAGTATCTAAAATGGGCGTTGTCTGGAATCTGAGTCAGAAGGGTGTAGGGATTGGGGACTACAGCTTCATTTACTGCCCTTAAATCTTGGACAAACTCTTATTCCCCGTTAGGCCTTTTTATTGGCAGGACAGAGGTATTACAAGGTGACTGGCAAGGCTTTAGCAGTCCATATTTTAAGAATTATTGCACCACTGGCTGTTTATCACACATGTACCTCAGTCTTGAGTGGATACTGTTTATGTGGATAATTAGCATTAGTCTTTAGTTGTATTTTAATAGGAGTAACATTAATAGCTCTTTCAGAGACTTCTGTGGCCTAAACTCTAGGATCAACCTGTGAATTAATACTTGGAGTTATCAATTGTACAAGATCTTGTGAGTGGAATAAGGATCCTGAAATGTGAGCTAATAAATTTGCTTGTGGAGCACCAACATGAATAGTGGCATGCATCAGTTACAGTAAATCTCATCCTAATGGAGGGATTGGACAGTCAGGCATAAGTAAAAATTGGTGGATAAACACAAGGTCTCCTAGTAGGCAATGTATGGTGGATAAACACAAGGTCTCCTAGTAGGCATTGTAAATCTTTGGACTTTAGGGTGGCCATCAACTCCAGTAATTAAACAAATTTGTGAGGACGATGGCCCAGAAAATTGGATTAGAACAGAGTAAGTGGCTCCCATATCAAGAATTCAATATTCTCACCTGCCACATCAAGGGTCACCCAAGGCTCATCAGTGGAAATGGAGAGTTGTTCCACAGGAGTCAGTGTGGGCCTCAGGCTCTGTCAGTGACTTCCCCTTTCTGCCATTATTGACTTGGGAGTCCCCAATTCCCTTTGCAGTTGGGGGAGTTGGGGACAGTCTCACCATTAGTGGTCCTCCCGTTTGCACAGGGGGCAAGGCCCAGGGATCCTCGCTGGTATCAGAGCTGAGGGCAGGTCCTTTCTCCAGTGCCCTTCTAACCCACACTGGTTGCAGCAGTTACTGCCATGAGCCTTATGAGTGAGGAATGCTGATTGTTCCCTCATGTTATAAGTGGATGTTCTATATCCAAAATGAAGTTTCCCAGACATGGCAGCGGGCTCATAGCTTCAGCTATCATATGAAACTTTTATCTATTTCTTTGGGTCTTTTCCACTTCTGCTCTATCTCAATTATTACAGACAGTAAAGGCTATGTCCAAAAGTCGATTCATAGGAGTTTGGGGTCCCAGAACAGTCTTTTGTAATTTTCTCTTTACATAAGGAGCTGACTGGGAGGTAAAATGAGTCCCTAGTAACATCTGTCCCTCCTGTGATGTGGGATCCGCATTAGTATATTTCCTAAAGGCTTCCATTAGATAGCCTTGAAAAAAGGCAGGGTTTTCATCTCTCCCTTGAGTGATCTCTCTCATTTTGTCAAAATTAACAGGTTTAATAATACAATTTTTCATTCCTTCTATGAGGCACGTTCTCATATAGTTTCTGCATTCTAGATCCCGAGCCCCCATTCTGGCAATATTGGGGGTCCTGGTCTGGGATCACATTACCTCCTGTTCGGTAGACGGCGTGACCCTCATTGTGTGCGGCAATGCTGTCAATGTAACCCCTAGCTGCTCCCATAATTTTCTGTTTTCCTTCTACAGTACAACATATGGATACTTAAAATGTGTAAATTTTGCCAGGTTAAGTCATAAGTTATAGTAAGTTTTTCAAATTCATCAGAAATTTGCTAGGATCTTCAGAGAATCTACCAAATTTTTCTTTGCATGAAGCTAAGTCTGGCATAGAAAATAGAACATGTACTCTTGTTATTCCCACATCAGCATTTACGACTTCCCTGAGGGGGAATAGCTTATCATCTGGGGTAGGAAGATATGGGGCACTACTTCAGCGGGGTAGCTAGCAGGAGTTTCCTCAGTGGGTGGTGTAGGTAGAGTCTCTGAAGAACTTGATCCCCCTCAGAATGCGAGAGTCAAATAGGATTTCTGCTTTAGGGGTTTCTGAGGAAGGGATCCTATCATTGGGTTATCTAAAATGTCTGGATCTTGAAGGCCTCCCTTCAAGAGACACAGTTTAGTCTTAACACGGGCCAGGCACATTCTATAACTGTCTCAGAGGTCTGGGTCTTGGTAAAGAAGTTTAAAAGCCCGTATACAAGGGATTTCTTCCTGCTTTTCCTGTTTCTTACAAAGAAGATCTAATTGGAGAAGAGAATTGTAGTTTAGTGGACCATTTACAAGCCAAACTTCTTGATCCCTAAACCTATATTGTGGCCAGAGGGAATTGCAGAAAAAATGTTCTTTTTCCTTTTGAGATTGTCTAATTTGAACTGATTCCAATTATTTAAGATGTATCCCAGTGGAGAGTCCTTTGGGATGCTTGGTCCCCCTCCTACTGTTAGTATAGAGAGGAAGCGGGGCCCCTATAGGTTATCTCTGGGAGGAGTTGCCGTTGCCTGTTTTACCACAGCTGGGCTGCGGGGTTGTGGTACCAACATTCCCCATAGGGCGCAAGCTGGAAGGAAGGAGGAAAATATTCTTCCCCTACTGGAAATTGAACCTGAGTACTCTGGGTAAAAGCACAGAACCTTAACCCCAAGACACCAGGGAGCCGCCTGGAAAGGCAGAGCGGAGTGGGGGTGCAGCACAGGTCTGGGCCCCCCACCCCCGCTGCCCGAGGGGGAATAGCAGCACTGGTCTGGGCCCGCGGCTGCCCCGAGCACGCACAGAAATTTACCTGCGGCTCCGAGGGAGAGAGACGGAAACACAGAAATTCAGAGAGAGCAACAGAAGTCTACTTCTTCAGGGAAAAACTATCTTGAAGTCCCACACTGTAGGGGACACAGGCCAGGGAACCTGATGCAGTCGGGGCTGGCCGGCTCGGTGCTCAGCTCTGAGTTATTTGGGTCCACACAGATTGCGCCTGTGTCCAGGAGCCAGTCGTGAAATGAGGACAAGACAGATAAGAGACGAGTTAGTTCACCAGAGCTGCTACTGTGACTCCGCTCCTTCCTGTTTCCACTGGAGAGAGAAAGGAAGTAAGGAAAAGGAGAAGAGGCAAGTTTGGAGAGTAAGCACAGACAAGCTTCCGCAGCCCACTGCTTCCCTGGTTGTGAGCCCCCAGCGAAAATGAAAGCAAGGGGCCTAGGGGAAGGAACAGAAGATATCTATGTGGGCTGACAAGTCCTGTTGTGGCCGAAAGGTGTTGCACAGTCTTTTAATTTGGAGTTCGGATGGGGTCCCTCAGCAGGTCTTCTCCGCAATTCCAATGGTGAAGTCAAGTCAGGGAAGATAGAGGAAGAAAAGCAGAAAAAGTAGACAAGACCGGTGAACTCCTGCTTGTTAGAGAACAAGTCTCTCACCAGCCCTCTAGAAACAACGTCAACCGTTTGCCCAAGGCTAATTGATCTGCACGAAATGGGGAAATGAATCCCAGCCATTCTCAGATGAGAGAAGCCATGGCGAACTTGGGTGGGACGAGTTTAGATGATATAGGACAGAGCAAATTTCCCCGAGTTGGTGGGGAGAGATCAAGCCATGCACTGAGAGAAAATGAGGGTCCTTTAGCAGAGAATGTAGAAAGAATTCAACACACATCAAAGTTACAGTCAAAGGAGAGTTTATTAGAAAAGTGGTAACACTCTACAGACAGACTGTGGTCTCCTCTCAGAGGCAGAGAGTGAGAGGGACCCAGAGAGCCATCGAAAAACAGTGAGTAGGGGGAAAGTGTTCAGGGTGTTATGAAAAAATCCCCGAAGCTCCAAAAATCAGACCAGCAAAAATCCAAGCAGTGACCCAGAGAGAAAGAGAACTCAGTTTTATTATGCCGGCAGTCCCAGAAAAGCTAGTGTTCTGAGAATCTGGGCGCAGAGGTTAGGGGCAGTTTCGCTTTTATACCCACGTATGGGCTGGTTTACAGACCCCTGAAATTGCTGTGGGCTACAGGCAGTTACAGAGCATGGAATTTTCTAACAAGTACTAAAGCAATACATCTTAAAGGGAGGAGATGCATCTGTCTAAACACTAAAAGCAATATATCTTAAGGGGAAAGTGAGTTTTCGGTTGGCTCCGCGATCTTTGGCCTATGCAGCAAGCATGTTTACAGAAGCAGAAGAAAAAGAACTGATTAGAAATGTTGGCCAATTAAGTGGGAAATTCCTCTTCAAGGGGATTCAGTTTATATTTCATTCTTTAGTTCCTTTGAGTTATTGTTTAAAAGACTTTATTAACCATTTCCTTTGATATGGATATACAGTGAGGAAAGGGAAGAGTATGTAGCCATGAAAAGCTAAGATTATATAGAGTGAAAGGCCTGCTGGTAGTTCCCAGCCTTTAATCTATAGGTTCCCCATGGTTTTAACCATAAGAAATGACTCTTGACTCTTTCTCCTTCACAAGTGTGGAGAATGAGTTGTTAGTAATCCAGCAGAAATCTTCCTTTGTTCTGAAGGCGACCTCCTGGTCTGGCTGCAGGGCTGATCAGTGTTTTGCAGTCTTTGATTGTGGCTTGATTAACATTTTAATTCTCTTGCCTCCTCCCTACATTAATAACACTCTATGCTGGTGATTATGCAAGGAAATGGGAATTTCTTCTGCTGAAGCACAAAATCTTTAAAAAGCAGTTTGGCTGTCTGTATTCTCTGTGATTCTGGGGTCAATTCTAAGGAAATAATCCTAAACTGTACTCCACACATTAAGCTGACCCACGTACTATAAGAGGGAGTGTCTTTGCTGAGGTCCTACCCAATCCTTAGCTTTAATTATGATTGCTTTCAGCTCGCCCTTGCCTGCCTCCTTCCCGTGCTTACCCCCTTGCTGAGCAGTTTTCACACTATTGTAAAGACCCGCTTATTCTCTAGCCACCTTTGAGCTGTGGGGGCAAGGACCACTTGTTATTGTACACTTACACAGCCTTATTAATCCAGAACTCAGTAGCACTTTGTGCTCCATCCTGCACCCCTACTACTCCACTCCTTGAACTATTAAATGAGAAATGCCATCTCCTAGAGTCTGGTCACTTGCCCCTCTCCTTGTCTACTGTTGCTTAACTAGGGTTGGTTACCTGATCCACTCCAGCCAGGTCTAGCACCCACACCCTCAGCCACCCTTTTTGGGCCATGGATACACACCTGGCCCAGGTGGAACAAACAGGACCTTGTTTCTGGGGTTCGAACAAAAATTGTCAGGTGATGTTCTCTAGCTTAATCCCTCTGTGTTTAGCAGAACAAACTATGGGACCTCAGTCCTTTGAAATCTACTGAGATTTGCTTCATGCCTCAGCATCTGGTTGATTCGGGCAAATGTTCTGTGTGACCCTGAAAAGAAGATGGGTTCTGCAGTTGAGGAGACAGTTCTGTGGAGATCGATGACATAGAGCTGGTTCATCATATTGTTCAAATTTGTAGTTCTGCAGAGTTTTCTTGTCTTTCTCTGTTATCAAGACAAATATTTAACCCCCCCACCCCCAAGATATTTGTTTTGTCATAAATATCTAACATTAGACTTATCTGTCTTTGTGCCCTTCATCCCTTCTGTGGTCCTAGGTTTCTGGCTGGGATCCTCTTCCTCTGGCTGCAGGGGGATGAATTCTCTTAGCCTCTGTTTGTCTCAACTTTTGAGGAATGATTTTACTAGATTAAATTCGGTTTGGGCTTTCATTAATTCATTTATTCCGTTGTTTGGTAATAATCCATGAGTGCCTGATAGGCGCTGAGTGTGCCAACTGCAGGAGATGCAGTGGTGGCCACAGCAGGAAAGGTCCTTGCACTCTGAGAAAGGAAGGAAGAGTGTCCCTGGCAGAGGAAGTTGAGGAGCAAAGGCCCTGTGGCTGAAAACAACAGAAAAAGCTAGTGTAGCTGGAACACAGAGAGTAGGAAAAACTGGAGAAGTGGTTGCACCCAGGCTGTATTGTTCCTTGGGGCCATGATGAGGAATAATGCTTTGCCTTTGTCCTTAAAGAAGCAGTCAGGCTTCTCAGAGAAAATGAAATCTTAACTGGACCTTGAAGGGTGGATGTGAAGAAATTAAGCAGAGAAGGGGGCAGAAACATGATGGGTTTTGAGCACTGATATATTTGAATAAGTGCTGGATCCTGCAGTGGATCCAGCTGGGCTTTTTATATCATGTCCCCCATCCTCGGGAGGTAGGGTTGAGTGGCCATAGAAGGCCATGCTTGGCTTTGGGCTGGTAGCTGTCAAGTCTGTCACTTACTTAGCTGTGTGACTATGGGTCAGTACCTTCTACATGAGTCAGTTCTATGATCTGGAAAGGGAGAATAACACATCTCACTGCACAGGGCTGTTATGACACTGAAAGGAAACAGTGCTGAGTGCTGAGCCTGCAGTGTTTTAAGAGCTCAAACACCCTAGCTATCGTTTTTATGGTTAGGATTTTCTCTTCTCTTCTACTGAGAATCAGAGAGAGTAAGTCACTCGCTCAGGCCACACAGCTGGGAAGAGGTGGGGGACCTCAAGTCTCATGTGGTTGGTTTGACTTCCTAGTTACAGATCCCACCACCCTCTTCATTCCATAGACAGGGTCATTGAGGCCCAGGTAAGTGTTTTGCCCAAGGACTTCTCAAAATTTGGAAGTGGCAGAACTATTCATTCATTCATTCATTCATTCATTCATTCTTGAGTGCCTGCTTTGTGCTAGGCATAAGCCAGGTGCCAGGGAGAGAGTTGTGTGTAAACATAAAAATCCCTGCCCTCGTGAAGTTCCCATTCTACCGGGGGAGACTGACACTACACAAAATAAATAAGTGAACTAAATAAATTTGTTGGATGACAATAAGGGCTGTGGAGAGAAATAAAGTTGGGAAGGGGATGGAGAGTGTAGGGAGAAGTCAATATGTTCAATAGAGTGGAAAGGTGATGCTTGACCTGAAGGAGGTGAGAGAGGGAGCTGTGAGGACATCTGAGGGATGTCCTCAGGCAGAGGGCACAGCTTGTGGAAAGGCCTTGAGGTGAGGATGTGACTGGGGTGTTCCAGGAACAGCAAAGAGGCCAGCGGAAGGTGGGAGAGTTGTCTGCACTGTGGATGCTGAGGGAGCTGGGAGGCCCTGCCAGTACCAATGTCCTTACTGGTGTTTTCTGGACTTTGGACTGCTGGATCCAGATGAGTCCACTCCCGAGCTCTCTTCCCAGCAATAGGTCACTGGGGCTCCTTCCTAAGCCCCAGGTGGACGGGAGGTTGACTCATCACAACAGCACTGCCTTGCCCCAGCTCCTACCCTGGCTCCTGCTGAACCTGCCACTCTAGTTCCTGGACCCTTCACAGGCAGTGTGGAGGCAATTGGGACTGAATCTAGGAGATAGGCACTGGACATCATGACCACCCTCCTGGTTTTAAAGAACTCTTGATGACGTGATTTCTAGTGACTCAGGGGAGGCTGTCTGGAGAGTAGTTCCGGCTGCCTGTCCTGCTCCTCACCCCATTGTCTTCCTGGAAACTTAGCAGCTCTCCTGGGCCCCAGTGCTGGCCTAGCTCTAAACCCTAGTGTGTTCTTCAGTGTCATGTGATCTTAACAGCTGAGTCTCAATTATACAGAAAGGAGGAAGGCAAACATTTATTGAGAACCCACTGTTTGCTAGGCACTTTTGTGCATATTATTACCTTTAATCCTTACCACAGCTGTGCTCTAGAGATGGTTATATATATTTTATGAACAGAAAATAGATTCAGGTAGGAAAAGGTTTAGATTTTACCCAAAGCCACCCAATGAGCAAATATTAATTTTAGTAATAAGAGCCTATTTTAGTGATTGCTGGGAGCCATGCAGCCAGATCCAGTGCCACTGGGGGAAGTAGGGCAGAAGAAGGCAGGCAATAAAGAAATGCAGAAATGGCTTTTAGCTTCGGTCCCCTTATAGCAAGGGTCAAACTCCTGGCTGGAGTGGTCATCTGGAGATGTTTGCTCTGGAGCCCACTGGGAGATATTCCCTGATAGATGGCTTTCCATATCTGAAGAGCTATCAAGGGGCAAAGAGAGATAACCCTAAGAGTAGAACGCAGCTCTATTTGTTAGAGCTTCAGAAAGGGTGACTTTGGGTCTGTATCATGAATAAAAACCCAGTCTAACAGTGAAGGAGGCTACCTCAAGGTGGTGAACCTCCTATCACCTGAGGCATGTAAGCAGAAGTGATTTTTCTATTTGCTAGAGATGCCAAAAAAGGAATATTCTAGTGAGAGATGTTGGCCTGGATGATTTCCCTGCAAGCTCTTGGACTAGGGAGTTTTCAAAGGATCAGGCAAACACTTCTGCCTCAAAATATCTTCAGCAGTAGGTTTTGATCTGAACAAACCTAATCACATTTGAAGCTGTAGTCTGGCTTCTGCATGTCTGGGTGTTTTCTTTTCACAGAGGGAGAGTGGCAGGGGCTGGGTTGGGGTGGAGGAGTGTATTCCTTTAGTTGCTTCAGCTCTGGTGTGACCTCTGAGGTTTACCTTTGAGAGAGGAGAGGAGGCATCTGAAAGAGTGCAGGGGAAAGGGCTTACAGAAATGACCAACTCAGCCAGTTAAAGCCCATTCCTAACTGCCCTCTCTCCCCCTTCCAGGACTCTCCAGCTCACGCCTGTTGATTCATGGCTTGCCAACCAACTAATGTCCTTCCTTATCTCTGGAGCTGTGTAGGAATAATGAGACTGTATAAAACTGCTTGTTATGTTACAATCAGGGCTCAGCCTTTGCGTAGGAATCCGCTGAGCAGGTGCTGGCGTTTAAGTGTTACTTCCTATCTATAGCCTCAATGTCCTGTCTCTGTTCGAGAATCCTGTAACAGTGCTGATAACGCCAAGGTCGCAAAACAAACGACCTGTAAGACCCGTGGTCTGGAAATTCCTCCTCCCTTACAGCCCCCATCCACCCAAAGCTTCCCCTCCCATCCCGAGTCATGAAGCAAACGTGAAACCTCAGACAAAGGAATCATGTGCCTCTTGCAAGGACACTGCAAGGGTATATAAGCTGTAAGAAATCTAACCAAGGGGAGATTGTGCTTTGGATCTGTTGAAAGCCCCACGTTCTCCGCTGGCATTAAAGTCTCCTTCCTCTAACAAAGTTGTCTGAGAGCATCCAATTTCCTCTGTCAGGTGTTGCTTCCTGCAACACCTTCTCTGTTTCCAGATAAACCAAATACACAAAAACTCATTTTCCTGGCTTAATAACCATAGGAGCAGCCAGGTAGGTCAGGAGAAAGCTTGGGCTTCTGTGAAGTAGACATGTAATGGTGGGCAGGGAGAATGCTCACTAGGAGCCCTCCTCATTAGCAGGCTCCCCAGAATTGGCTCTGGTTCCAGCAGGCCCCCCCTGGACACCCTGAGGAAGGGAGCTCTTGACCCTTGTAACAGTGGTCAGTAGGTAAATTAGCCCTTGATCATTTATTGTGTACCCTGCCCTGTTGTGGCCAGTTGTCATTTAAGCACTTCCCACTGCACTGTGTAGTGAGTTTAGGTCCCGTGTGGTGAGTTTTATCAACATTTATTTCCCTTTTACTTTTGAAAAAACCTAAAATTTGCCTAGTCACAGAGCTAGTGCGTGCTCCAAAGCAGTGTCCTTCCTGTCTCTTTGGTGGGCCTGCCTCATCCTAAGGATGTCATGAAGGTTGAGTCTATCTGTAAACCCTCTGCACAGAGGGGAGCATCCAGTGGCTGCTCCGTAAATGCTCAATATTAGTATGTGCTTAGGACCAAGGGGGAGAGCAGTGAGCCGCTTGAATTAGGAAGCAGTTAGCATTGTGTAAGTCCTGCCCAGGTTCCCAGCTGGCTGCGTGGCTTTGTGCAAAATATGGGAATCTCGAGTCTATTTCTCTACAAAAGCGGCTCTCTTGGAAACCAACCATCTAAAATCCCACCTACTTTTTTCAACTTCTGCCATCCCATTCTCAATTTCTCTACCTCTCCCTCCTCTACAGCTCACCAGCCTCTTCTAGATTCCTGAAGTGCAAGCAGTCCCTCTTCTTACTCTGCCCTGCCCCCATATTTTGCATGTCTGGCAACTTCTCAGCTGCCGGGCCTTCCTCAGAGGACTTCTCTGAGCCTTCTAAGGCAGTATCCCTTGTTATCATCTGACCTAGCCCCTAGTTTTTTCCATCATAGTACTTATCTAAGTTATAATCTTTTATTCTTGTTTTGTCTATTTCTGTAAGGAGACAGGTGAGGGCCAGGACCTTGTGTTGCCGGCTACTGTAGTACAACATACAGACGAGTTCAGCAAATACCCTGTGAATGAACGAGAGAATAAGGTGAAGGAACATAGGAGTGGAGGAAGTGTCTCTGGGGCTAAGTTCGTGGAGGCCGCGTGGGCGGAGGAGCCCAGGGTCGCGAGGAATAGCCTCGGCTGCAGGGTACAGGGTGTGCTCAGTCTGCACCGCCTCTGGGTAAACGCAAATCTCAGAGGTGGGCGGGAGACCAGAGCCTGGGCCGAGGCCAAGTCCGCAGGGGGCTGCGCAGGAAGCTACTTATATCTACGGCCCGCCGTCGCCAGCCAAGGACAGGGACGCCAGGTCAGTTGGCGGGCCGGGTGCGGGACCCAATGACCACGGGGGTAAAACGGAAGGCTGAACCGAGCGGACACTGCCGCGTGGCCGCCGCGGAACCGGCACTCGCTGAAGCATATGTCTCTGGGACTTGTAGTTCTTGGCTCTTCGAGAGACCGTCGCGAGCTCCAGGAAAGTGGCGCGTCGCGGAGACGGGGAACTACTTTTCCCAGAAGGCTGGGAGAAGCAGGGGTCACCGGGAAAGCACCCCGGCCGGCAGCGCTTCCCCGGCTCAATGGGGCCGGTCCTGGGGGCAAGTAGCTGCCGCGAGGCCCCCGCGTGGTCCCTCCAGAGGTGGTCCCCCGGTTTAGAGGATCTGGGGGCCCGGAGCAGAACCTATGATCAACTCCGTGGGGAGGCCGGACTGCTGCGGAGGCCTGGGAAACATTGACTTTAGGCAGGTACTGACCGCGCTGGGCGCGGGGGTACAGGAAAAGGGATCCGGGTGGCTGGTCGGGTGTGCAGGCCTGCGGGCACCACCTCCAACGCCCGGTGGGCGGGCCCACCGTTACCAGGCAACGGGGGCGGGGCGT